>NW_015388831.1:194125-271874 GCF_001527695.2 Protobothrops mucrosquamatus
GAAAAGGTGGCGGAACTCAAACCTGGCCACGCCCTCATCAAACCCTAGGACCGCCCCTTTAGAGAACAGGAATGCAAGTAAAATTTGGGAGGGGCTATTTCCGGTGTGGGAGGGGCTATTTCCGGTGCGGCCGGCCCGGAAAAAGGTGCCGGAACGCGGTTCCGCCGCGTTCCGGCTGAAAAAAAGCCCTGGTCTTATCCATGTTTTCAGTTTCATACCTATGCTGATTTTTAGGCATGAAATACATCTTACAATTTCTCTTCAGGTTAGCCACATGTGGTACAATACAGACTAGGACTTCATGGCGACCGAGACCTTAAATTGTTTGTGATTTGATGGTGATCTATCCTTCTTACTCTTCTTCTTGCAATGTTGTTCTCCTTTCTTACACAGGCCCTCTAAATGCCACTGGAAGTTTAACTCTACCAGCAGCCTTTGATGTGGTTTGCTCTGGGACAAGTACATTTAAATAAAAGTGCAAAAGAGCCATTTCCAGTTGTGGTTGGTTTTCTGTTATCATGAAATTGACTTCAAGACATATCATCTATCTAATTAGAGAAGTTAGCTGATTTTGGACTTCGTTTCCAGAGCTTCTAAGGCAGTGGTGGCGAACCTATGGCACGAGTGCCAGAGGCGGCACTCGGAGCCCTCTATGTGGGCATGCACGCCCTCACCCCAGCCCCGCCTCTCCCCAAAGCCCCCTCCAAACCAGCAGCCCCCTGGAGAAGAGTCACCCCCGGGTGTAGCCTGCGCAGAGCAGCGCAGCCAAGCACATGGCAGCTGGGCAGCAGATGATGCTGTGGGGCGTAGACAGAGGGCATGGCCAACATGGCGCTGCAGGGCCACCTGGGCGATCTGCAGCGGGCCGTGGATGGCCCTGAGGGTGGGCGGAACAGGGCGGGGGCGGGTGGGCAGAGGTGAGCCGGTTTTTGGGCACTTGGTCTCTAAAAGGTTCGCCATCACTATTCTAAGGCAATATCTTTGCAAAGGTTGCTTGACAATATGAACTGCACTGCATGTATTAAGGCTCTAGATCTGCCTACGTTTTTGCTTTCAACTCTATCAAAAGCTTTAACTTTGATATGAAACTGATTACTATGCCCACGTTTGAAGAGTGCAACCCTATGCAGACTTATCAGGCAGTAAACACATTGGATATAGTGGGACTTAATTTGGAATAAATTTACAGTACATCGGATGCAAAGTGTCACAGAGTAATGATATAAATAATAATAAATATTAATAAATAAATGAAGCATGACATTTATTTTATAGCAGAGCCTACCTGGCAATCTGGGGCTCAGCCTTCAGACCCCCTTGAAATGTTAACATCAAATTGAATGTCTTAATATAATAGAAAGAGAAAATAATTAAACCCATGATCAGACAGTAAATAATTTTCTGCATCCCTGACTTGAAGAGACTCAAAAGGGAATTGAAATTTGGAGAGTGTGGCAAGCAATTATTGTTCTTTTTTTAAAAAAACTCTCTTTTTTAATATTTATATTAAATATTATATTTATAATTTTATAAATTATAAGTGCAATAATTTGGTCCTGTTGGTTCCTTGAGGGATAGTTAGTATTGATAGTTCTCAACTTACAACCATTCATTTAGAGATGATCAAAGTTATAACAATACTGAAAAAAATGACATATGACCATTTTCACACTTACGACCATTGCAGCATCCCCATGGTCAGGGGTAGGCAACCTTGGCTCTTTTATGACTCATGGACCTATCCCTGACCATGGTCACATGAACAAATTTTGAGTGCTTGGCAAATGATTCATATTTATGATGGTTGCAATGTCCCAGGGACCTTTTGTGACCTTCTGACAAGCAAAGTCCATGGAGAAGCCAGATTCACTTAACAACTGTGTTAGTAACTTAATAGCTGCAGCGATTCACTTAGGAACGTTGGCAAGAAAGGTCATAAAATGGGGCAAAACTCACTTAACATCTGTATTGCTTAGCAATGGAATTGTTGGGATCAATTGTGGTCATAAGTCAAAAGACTACTTGTAACTGGCAGCAATACCAATAGAAATTGCCTTGTTACCATTGTCAGTTCAGTGAAAGATTTTGTCACTAGTGATTTTTGTCACTGGTCTTCAGTTCTCCTATGATCTGGAGCATCCCTGGTTTTTTTTCCACTTTTTTAAAAGGCCAGTGGGAAGCATGTGTGGGCCCAGGGGACATTCCTCCCATTAGCTTTCTTCATTCCAAAATTGGGACTTATACAGGCAGCCGAGGAGGCCTCAGAGTGATCAACCCACCATCAATAGCTCATTCAAACAAAATAAGCTCCAAGGCTTATAGAAATTTGTAAGAAACAGGTGTGTATAAATAATCAGTTTGGAGATTCAATATGAAAGCATCTCAATAGAATATCCTAACTCAGGGATGGGCAACTATGGCTCCTTTGCGACTTCAATTCCCAAAATTCCTAAGCCAACCATTCCATGCTGGCTCAGGATTTTTGAGAGCCCGCAAGTCATAAAGGAATCACAGCTGCCCACCCCTGTCCTAACAGAATCAGGTTTTTACATGGCATTGATCTATTGATTTATATGGCTGAACTGATCCCAGTATAAATAAATATTCGATCCACTCTTATGGCTCCTGAATAATTCTACCTGATTCTAGTCTGAACTGAAACCGTTCAATTCAAGATTACCATTCAGGATTTTATCAGCTTGCAAACTTAATTCAATCAATGTTTAAAATGAAAGCACCTTTTTTTTTGCATATTTCTCTCAATTACTCTGAGAATGCAGTCAAATTCCTCTTTCATAGGGCAAGAAAACTCTTGAGAAGTTCCAAGACAGATTTCAGCAAAATATTAACCAGGTGTTTCCTAGGCTTTTGCAAAATGAAACATTTATTATATCAGTAGTATTACTATCTTTAAGTCTGTGAAAGCATTATTAAACATCTTTTAAAACCCAGAACGCTAGTCCAAAAGGATCAGAGAGTAGAAACAGAGAGGATTTTCATTTTTACATAGCGACAGCTGGAATGTGTATTAGAATTTTCATTCTTGCTCACAATGGGTGTTCTATGATGGGCTAGGTTAAGAGAATTTTTAGCATCTGACAAGTAGAATTCTGTGAGAGAGATTTGAATGGCAGAAAATGGCAGTTACAGAGGTACAAAACTGATACTCTTTTAAAGCATATATGTACATGAGAAACTGTACTGTGTTAAAATGTACATGCTGCATCTATCTCAGATAGCTGGCTAGTCCCAATTTCTCAGTAAGGAGGGAGGTAAAGGAGTCCCTGCGGGTTTTATACTGCTAGTCATAACCAATTTTAGGGATGGTGTTCATCTCCATTTCTTTAAGCCATTGAGCCAGGGCTATTTGACGACATTTCCACGGTCATGTGGCCAGCATGACACCACACCGCAGCACAAAACATATGGTGAAACACGTAATGCTGTTATCCTCCCACTAAAGTGGTACCTAGTTAACTACTTGCATTAGCATGCTTTTGAACTGCTAGGTTGGCAGGAGCTGAGACAAGCAACAGGAGCTCACACCATCACACGCTGCTAGGACTCAAACTGCTGGAGCATAGATCGTCTCTGGTGACTTTTAAACCACTAAGCTACCCCATCTGACATAGGAGGGAGAGGGAAGAAAGAATCATTAAGGGTAACTTCCCGTTCAAGTTTGCCCTCAGCACAGTGGCAGTCAATTCAATCCTTATTTCCAGATTGGAGCAAGCACACACAGGTCACTCAGTTCAGCCAACAAAAAATTATTTATTAAAGCTCAACAAACATCAAAAACAGCTAACTGGCAAAATAGGACTGAAGGCAGGTAAACACAGGAAGAAAGAGAGACATGGAAAAACAGGCAAAAGATAAAAGGGCAGAAAATTTGAAATAACGATCTCCATTTTCTATACCCATGTATC
The DNA here is from genome assembly GCF_001527695.2 of Protobothrops mucrosquamatus. Lineage (NCBI taxonomy): Eukaryota > Metazoa > Chordata > Lepidosauria > Squamata > Viperidae > Protobothrops > Protobothrops mucrosquamatus. Next base: position 198,052 of record NW_015388831.1, read on the forward strand.
AAAAGCAGAGAACTTTTTAAAGCTGCTGAAAACAATACTGTGGGTGGTTTTTGTTTATTCTAGCTTTAACCCTTTTATGTAGATAGCAGTGGCAGAAAAGAGACAGAAAACACTCTCTACTCTGCACCATCAAAGAAGCAATTTGGCAAATGGAGATGATGTATCCATTTTCCCTGCCAAAATCTGAGGGCTGATGGCAGTCACATTTTCAGGATGGATAAGAAGAATGAAAGAATTTTGCATTTAGTAGCTCATAAGTCATCTTAAAATATCTATTCATTGATTCTAGAACAAACCAAATAGCACTAGCACTTGGACTTATATACCGCTTCATAGTGCTTTACAGCCCTCTCTGAGCAATTTACAGAATCAGCATACTGCCCCCAACAATCTGGGTCCTCATTTTACTGACCTTGGAAGGATGGAAGGCTGATGCCCAAGTTTTCAGCTCTTCTAAGGGACTTCCAACAGCATATGCAATTCTCACCAGGAGACCTTCCGTTCTAGCAGTTGAAACATCATATTCTCCATTTCCACCCCCCTTTAAGCTATTTATTTTTAATTTTTACTTAGTTATTATTAAATTTATTCGCTGCCCATCTGGCAGTTCGAAGCAACTCTGAGCTATTATTCTAGATAGCATAGGATTGCACTTTTTATGACTACAGTATTATTTATTCTGCAAAGTAGCTAACAATGAAAGTGTCTTCTAGCCCAGTGGTGGCGAACCTATGGCACGGATGCCAGAGGTGGCACTCAGAGCCCTCTCTGTGGGCACTCGTGCCATCACCCCCAGTCCTAGGCCTTCAGCTGGGTTTTATAAAACCTTTTCACTTTAGGCCTCCGCCGCCGTGTGCAAAAAAAAAAAGGTTCAATCAATCAGTCAATTTCAACTTCTCCTGGGAAAAAAAAGATCTTGCAAAGTTGGAATTGATGGATTGAACTTTTTAGTCCCACCCAGTCTGCCATTACCACCGCAGCCATGCCCAGCCAATGGGCCACACCCACCCAATTGGCCACACCCAGCCAATGGGCCACACCCACCCGGCACCCGACGATGCATAAGTGGGTTTTGGGTTGCAGTTTGGGCACTCAGTCTCTAAAAGGTTTGCCATCACTGTTCTAGCCCTTTCTTGGATAGCAAATTGATGCCATTTCAGAGGAAGAGGACTCTCATCCACAAAAGTGTATGTTAAGCCTGACTTGTTAACTCTTGAGGGATCACAAAAATTCTTTGGTCTATAATGTTTTTGACTGTCCTGCTAGATCAGACAGGGCCTGCTTATGGTCCCAACCCATGGGAGCTGAATTGGTTGGGGCCTAGTGCCCCTCTCTATGGAGTACGCTGACCCCAAGACACACTCTGGCCTTCAAAAAGCTTCTGAAACCTTTTCTGTTAGGGTGAGCTTTCTCGTGAAGGTAGCAGAAGCCATCTGAACTTACATTGGGTTTTTTGTTGGTTAAGTGTTGAGTTTTCTTGGCGAAATTGCTCTTTGAGATATTTTGTTTACCACTTAGACCTTTTAATAAAATGATATCAACCTATTGTTAATAAATACTGTACATAAATAATAGATTCATAAATAGAAGAAAACTATAGGAAATTGTGACTACATAATCCCAGAAGCACTGACATTTGGCATATGGAGAACCTCCTTCTTATCAGGACAATAGTGCAAACTTTTTGAAAGACTGCACCTTTTTATATGGACTTTTACTTAAAAGAAGAAAAGACTGAATCAATGATTTACAGATTTGGGGACTAAAAAGGGTTAAAAGGAAAAGGGAAGGTAATTACAAAGTTAAAAAAAAGAAGGAATAAAAAGAGTAAGACGGTAACTTCTCAATAGAAAAGAGGGTGGAAATCATAATGCTATTATTTTTTTTCTTATCTTTCCTTTGATTCTTTATACTTTATTATATTTAAACATAAAATAAATACAAAAAAAGGAGAATATTGCAGATGGATCACATCCTTTTGCAAGGAAGAATGGTATAATTTGGTCTCCCTGTCTAGCAGTAATATAGTAACTAGTGTGAATTTGAATGAAATAATGTAAAATAAGTCATTGCTGGGATCACATTTGCTATTGTCTGCCATGTCATAGCAATTATAGAGTTAAAACCAATTTTCTGGTTATTGTGAACTCTCCAAATAGAAAAGGCAGCAGCTAAATGCCTATAACAACTTAACTGAACAGTTAATTTATTAGATTGGTGGACCAATGATCAGATTTTAATTTACTTTCATTAAAGGGTAGGCAATGTTGGCAGCTGGCATGCCGGCATATGTCTGGATCAGCTGCCACTTTGCATAATGAGCACAGAAGAAGTAGCTTATTTGTAAAAGATGATGCAACTCAGTGAATGAAGTGCCAAGACCTGAGGGTCTTATGCCCATTTTAATAACCGTGAGTTATTATTTCATTTGTAGGGCACACTGTTTTATAATTTCTCAGTACACTGACTGTATAGGGCAGTGATGGCGAACCTTTTAGAGACCGAGTGCCCCAAAACCACCCCCACCCCTGCTTCTCCCCCTGCCTCCCCCACTCCACCCCTGCACCGCCCCTGTACCGCCCACCCATAAGGGCACCCACCGCCTCCACAACCTGCCACAGATCACCCAGGCAGCCCAGCAGCACCATGGCAGCCACGTCTTCTGCCCACGCCCTGCAGCATCAACTGCATGCAGCGGGACACAAGGGCAGAGTCTTGTTCCCACTGGCCAGCTGCTATGTCCTTGGCTGTGCTGCTCCACACGGGCCACGCTCAGGGGTGACTCTTCTCGGGGGGCCGCTGATGAGGGGGGCTGCTGATGAGGAGGGGGCCACAGGGGGAGGCAGGGCTGGGGCAACGGCACGCATGCCCACAGAGAGGCCTCTGAGTGCCACTTCTGGCACGCGTGACATGGGTTCACCACCACTGGTATAGGGCAAAGACAGGTTTATTCAAATGAATAAAGAGAGTTCCTAAAATAATTAGGAAATTCACTGAACCCTTATGAACCATGAATGAACCCATGATGCAGGACATTATCCAACCTGGTACTCCTTGCATGTGTGCGATCTTATCATTTCCAACCATCCTGCAATTGGGAATGATGGGGGTCAAAGTCCAGTCTGTGGGCAATGATTTGTTGGGGAATTTTACATATGGTTGGTAGCTTATTAGTGTTATTAAGTTACAGGTAGTCCACAACTACAATTACAGTTGTTAGAACATGACAACATAACATCATTAAGCAGGACATCACATGACTGCACCCAATTTTATGACCTTTTTGTGGCGTTCACAAAGCGAATGCTGCAGTCATTAAGTGAACCCATTGTTCACCATGGTGTATTTGTAAGCAAATGCCAGTTTCCAGCAAAAAAGTTGTAAATCATAGTTATATGACTGGGAGATGCTGCAAATGGTCGTAAACATGGGCTGGTTGCCGAGTGTCCAAAAATGTGATCACATGACTGTGGGGTGGGAGCTAGCCATCAGGACTTTGAATCTGGGTTATACGTAACTTTGGGGGGGGGTCCATCATAACTTCGAATCATTGCTAAGCAGTTGGTTGTAAGTTAAAAACTACTTGTATTTGTATCTTGGATATTTATAATTGATTATAAATAACAATTGGTTACTCTACTATTTCATTATTGTGCAGGTAATCTTCAACTTACAACCACAATTGAGCCCAAAATTTATGTTGCTAAGGGAGAAATTTGTTAAGTGAATTTTGCCCCATTTTACGACTTTTCTTGCCACATTTGTTAAGTGAATCACTGCAGTTGTTAAATTAGTAGCATGGTTGTTATTTACTTACTGATTTTTTATTAGAAAGTTCCTTCCGAATCTACGTTAAAGATAAGGAAGAGCCTCATATACCAATATTCCAGATGACAGACAGACATGACATAAAGACCAAACTTCTGAGGTCTACATATCAAAGATAAATAATTTTTTTTTGAGAGAGAGAGAGAGAGGAGTGGGAATGACTTTTTTAAGTGAAATGTTGGCAACAGAGAGAACAGTGATACAATGAAGTTAAATGAGTGTGTGAAATCAGAGATTCTGGCACTTTATCCCATTTTGGAGGGTGCAAGGAGTTAAAGAAAATAGATAACTTCAGCCCATTTGAGACTTCTCATACCTGTTTTTCTCTCTCTCACACACACACACACCCCAAACACACATACAATCACGCTTGCAGAAAATCTGCTGTTTGGTAGCAGCCCTCTGGATTACAGTAGGGTAACCTTGGGGTCTCCAGGGTCAAAATAAAAACAGGTAAGATATCATTAATTTATTGAATGCATACACCACCACAATTTGTTGGATCCTATAATTTTGCAAGTATATATAACAAAAATTAACTCAGTACACCAAATATGTTCACCAATAACTATTTGTGGTAGTTTGGCAAGTCTTGACAAACTTTGCTATTTCTTTCCTCCTAGGCAATTAAAGAGAGACTGTATTGGTCCTTCATGGACCATAAGTCATAGCTGCTGGACTCCGTCCAGTTTGATGTATTAATCAGTCCTTGCATATATTTATCACACATATACAATTAATGTGGCTCTGGAAGGACATAATGCACTTGGTTGCAATTGTTCTACACAATTATCTGACTGCTTGTAAAGAGCCTCAATGATGTATGACTGTGAGATTTTTCTGAAATCTGTAAGGAACAATTAACCTCATGCTAGTCAAATGCTATCCTGGTTTTCTTTCCCAAATGTTCACCAAATGTTCAAAAAAAAGCTACATTAGCACATAAAAGAAAGTAAGGTTCCCAGGTTGGATACGTAGGCAGTCACACTATTATTTCGTTGTGAATCCAGCAGCAAAATCTGGTTTTAATGAATCTGCATTGTGATAGCCTTTGGATTATCCTCGGTTGGAATGTCATACTGGAATCTAGAACAAATTCCTGCAAGTTAAAATAATACCCCTACCCACCCCTTCAAGAAAGTCACCACCAATGTGATGCTCAACTTGGAGCAAGCAGTGATTTGGATTTGATTGCCTCCATATATTCTGCATATTTAATACAATCATGGCAATATTCCAGATTGAAATAATTGCCATGCCTTATTTATTTATATTTATTTTTGAAGTTTTGAATCTATGGAGATTCTCAATCATCCAGATCATGAAAAGGTGCTTTTCAAAAGGCAACTGCATCTTCTTTGTTTTCATTCCTTCAAAATCAAGGGAAATATTGACAGTGTTCTGAATTCTGCCAATCTTCGGAGGCATCATTCAAACCAACTTTGGTAGCTTTTCAAAGGATTCCAAGCAAAGGGTTGAAATGTGCACCTGATTTCTTCTTCGGTCGCTGTAATGGAAATAGACCCGTGTGACCTTGTGCTCTCATTTGTTGCTTTTTCCTAGGATGTCACATGCACTTTGTTTCTCTCCGTGTTTACTGCAGTGTTGGGTTTTTTCCAATATGGCTACTGCATTGGGGTCATCAATGCTCCTCAACAGGCAAGTCAATTTGATTATTTACATATGCATTAATATCAGAGCCCATATTTGGGGCTCACTTCTTTCATCTTGGGACATCTTAACTATTTTGATATCTTCAGAAAAGAGATGCCAGGTTGGGTCTCTTCCACCTACAACGTTAGGCAAAGCAATATAAAATGTATGAACCCTACTACAGGTAGTTCTCGATTTACGACCACAATTGAGCCCAAAATTTCCATTGCTAAGTAAAACAGTTAAGTGAGTTTTACCCCATTTTACGACCTTTCTTGATGCAGTTGTTAAGTGAATCACTGCAGTTTTTAAATAAGTAACCTGGTTGTTAAGTGAATCTGGCTTCCTCATGGACTTTGCTTGTCAGAAGGTCGCAAAAGGTGATCACATAATCATAAATATGATTCAGTTGCCAAGCATCTGAATTTTGATCATGTGATCCTAGGGATGCTGCAATGGTCATCAGTGTGAAAAACAATCATAAGTTGCATTTTCAGTGCCGTTGTAACATTGAAAGGTCACTAAATGAACTGTTTTAAGTCGAGGACTACCAGTATTGGCTTGGATCTAATGTAATACAACTCAACACTTAGGACTGCATCCTAAGTGCCCCATTTATTACCCCACTTTCTTCTTTGTGGTGTGAAAGTGAATGAATCTCCCAGAGTCAATTCAGCATCATTTCATCTGCCCTAACTGTTACATTTAGTTTTAACCCAGGATGATTTGAGCAAGCTACACCATGCACCACCATTTGGCGCTGACTTGCTTGAGAAAAATAAAAGGACAAAATGCATTCAAGTGCTGCCAATCTCTTCCTACATGTTAGGTGTATTCTCAGCTATTTTTCATACACACCCAAAATGTAACAATCCGGGGACCAATTTCAGCAGAGAGTGGGGTAATAAATGGGGCATTTAGGATGCAGTCCTAAGTGTTGATTTGTATTACATTAGATCCAAGCCAATACTGGTAGTCCTCGACTTAAAACAGTTCATTTACTCCCAATTAGTACAAAACTTGCATTGTTCTGCATGTAACACAAAGCCCCTTTTCCAGAATAGATTAGCGCCATATGTTGAGATATCTGGGAAAAAATGTCTATGGATATCCTCAGTCATCCGGGTCGTAGTTATCCCAAAGGTGCTTTATTCATAAAGCAACTGGACTTTCTTGTTTTTTCTCTGAAGACGTTTCGCTTCTCATCCAAGAAGCTTCTTTGGCTCCCCACCATTTTTCTTCAAGAAAAAAAACCCCAAGAAAGTCCAGTTGCCTCATGAAAAAGCACCTTTGGGATCTGGAAAAAAAGCTATTGAGATAGATAACACTCAGATATATTTCTTGTACTAGTTGTGATCCTCAATTGCTAATTTCTAAACACCAATTTTAAGTATGTATTATTAAAATTTATTTATTTATTACACACATTTATACCACTGCTCAACTCTCACACAATGACTCTGGGCAGCATAGAAGAGAATAGACTCATAGGATTGGAAGGGACCTTGGAGGTCTTCTAGTCCAACCCCCTTCCTCATGGCAGGAGACCTTAAAATTCAGTTAAACATTCACAGTTTAAACCTTCAACCCAAACATTTAGGTTTCAAAGAGACTAAATGCAAATTTGGGACATATATAGTAACAGGCATTCTTAGTTGTTAAAAATCCAGACCCAAAAATGCTTTTTCAAAAGGTAACTGGACTTTCTTTTTTTTTTTTTCTTTGTTTCACTTCTCATCCTGAAGAAGGTGATGGGCAAATTCAGGTTGTGAAACATGCACAGTCAAAAATAATCTTAGTTTTTAGGAGTAATGAAATGATTAATGCATTTTGTCAACACAGATCATAATGACCCACTACGCAAAGATCCTGAAAATAGAAAGTGCTAAAAATAGCACTGGCAGTTTTTTAATTGAAGAAGTATTGAAAGATCCAACGATCATGATGCTTTGGTCCTTGTCTGTCTCTATGTTTGCTGTTGGTGGGATGATTTCCTCCTTCACCGTTGGTTGGATTGGGGAAAAGATGCCACGGTGAGGATTATTTTTCCTTCTTGAATTTAATGTCTTGGTAGAAAAACAAAGCAGGCATTCTGTGTAACTCAGGAGATAATGAAAACCATTCTTATTAGGTCCCGACTACCACTGACACATTGCAGAAATATCTATCTATCTATCTATCTATCTATCTATCTATCTATCTATCTATCTATCTATCTATCTATCTATCTATCTATCTATCTATCTATCTATCTATCTATCTCTATCATCTATCTGTCATCTATCTGTCATCTATCAGTCTTCTATCTATCTATCTATCTATCTATCTGTCTGTCTGTCTGTCTGTCTGTCTGTCTGTCTGTCTGTCTGTCTGTCTGTCCGTCCGTCCGTCCGTCCGTCCGTCTGTCTGTCTATCCATCCTTACATTTATATGGCCAACCACTGGCCATATGATTCTGAGTATCAAACAATCCTTTAAGATAATAAATAATCAAAAACTTCGGGAGTTATACTGTTTCATAAGACAGGCACTGCAACATAACATAATGTCTTTTCTTCAAGGGCTGCACTGGCTACCAGTCAGCTTCTGGATGCAATTCAGGTTGTCACCTTTAAAACTCTATATTGTTCAGGGTGTGGATATTTATGGAACTATTTATTTCCGGTGACTTCGGTCCAATAAGTTCAAGCAGGATAGGCTTGTTCTAGGATTTCAAGCTAAGGGTCTTCTACAGACATCCTGGACATGCAAAGGACTGGACATGTAGCGTTTGGATTCAAAGAATATCTCCATCCGTATATCATTTCCATAAAAGGTTAATGGCTGCTAGCTTGGTTGATTTTAACAATGAAGCAGCTTACTGAGATAATATATCTCAATAATTATCCTGAAAACAAAGAACAGAGAAGTCATTTATCTTCATGTTTTGTTTGTCAGTTTCTCAAAATGTCTGCTTGATCACTGGTAAAATTACAATAATGAACTAGATGGAAATTTACTTTGATTCAACAAAGTTCTTCTACATTGTTGAGTTCCATCTTTAACAACAGTACTGAACTCCAAAATTCTTAGTCTATCATACTGCTGATTTCCTGAATACAGGGAAAGTAGTTGTCTCACCCCCAATGGGACTGGCCCACCCCACCCATGCCAGCACAGGAGGCATGCTGTGGGCCCCATCAGTCAAGGAATTTCAGTTGGAACATCTTAGCCCCTGAGGTGAGATTGACTCCCACCCTTCTGACCTTTTGTAAGGGCCTAAAGACATGGGTCTGCCAGTTGACCAGAGGCCCCAATGGAGGAGCATCACATTGGAGATGGTTGATGAGTTAAGAGGTAATCCCACCTCCCCCACACACACATCCTGCTCCCACCCTCCCCATCTTTTAGCTATAATTTTTAATCTTTGATTGTAGATCCATTTTTATTATTTTAGAAATAATTTTTCTCAGTGACAGCCCCCTCTTTTGACAACAGCATATCTCCTGCAGTCACCCTAACATTTTTCAGGAAAGTGATAAAGACGTTCTTTGGGACATTAGAATAGGAAGAGTTTCAATTAGAACAGGAACAGGTTTCCACGTTTGATTTTTCAAACAGATTTTTTTTTAGTCCTGTGTAGTGTAAGCCTCCCAAAATTGCAGAGTTTGGAAATAAAATAATAAAACAATGTAAGTGCCACACTGGATAAGATGAAAAGAATAGCAGCTATAATGAGAAAAGAGGATGGCAGAGCAAAAAGCCTATACTGGTACCTCTGGGAATTTATTAGGCAGAGAAGTGAAGTTTGAATGATGGCAGGCTGAAGGGTGTCTGCTCTTCACCTTTATTAGAATAATCAAAGCACTGATACAGGCTATCCTTTATCTGGGCTGTGCAAATCTAATAGGAGCCAACCATGATTAAGGGACTGAAGAGAATAGGGGTATATTTACACAGGATGGCTGCTACAAAATACAATGCAGCTGAGCTACAAAGCCACTTGATGACACTTCTTCTGAGAGGCATAATAGCAAACTGTCCATCCATGTTTTATTTTCTGGCAGCAATCACCATTGATAAGTAACAGAGCACGGGAAAATCCTTCTGTGTTTTGTAAGCCTGTTTAGGGATTGTATGATTACCAAGCTACAGCTAGTCCTCAATTTATGACTAGTGACTTAGTGACTGTTCAAAGTTACAATGAATTCTACCTTGGGGCTACTTATGACCCAGATTCAAAGTTCTGATGGTCGCTCCTTACCACTCCCATGGTCACATGACCAAACTTTAGGTGTTCAGCAACACAGCTACACTAATAGTCATTAGCAGTGTCCTGTGGTCACATGACCATGTTTTATGACATTTTTGCCAAAAAACAGCATTTACTTCTGGTTTTTGGCAAAACTGCACCCATGGTTCACTTAACAACCATGCCATTCACTTAACAACCCCCACAAAACACATCGTAAAATCCAAATTATATATTGACCAAGCCATTTTACAGCTGTCACAACTGACAGTGGTGATGGGCAGGCTTCATTATGGTTGTAAGTCAGGGACTATCTGTATATATTTTGGTTTTGTGCAATATATGAACCTAGCCAATTCAGTTAAGAACCCCTGATGAAAGGCAAGGTGTAAATCCTGCCTATAAATTACAGCAGCAACATCCTTAGATGTAGTTAATACAGAAGTACTACAATTTTAACCAAGGTTAGCCAGTGTCTTCAAAGGAGACTCAGGTTAGTGGTAGCTGCGATTATGAAAAAAGCCCTGAGTTTTGAGAAGGTTTGATAAAAATAGGCTGCCTGCCCACCAATGTTCAGCTTTTTATTTACTATGGAGATGCTTTTGCTATTTGGACACCAGTAGATCAAGTCACTTTGGATACTAAACTAAAGATCAAATCATTTTGGATATTAAACCTTGTTTAATATACCTCTTCCTGTTATTCTAGAGTGAGAGCCATGCTACTGGTGAATATTTTTGCAGTCTCTGGGAACATATTTTTTGTAGTGGCAAAAAATGGCCCTTCCCACATCCTGGTAATTATTGGAAGAGTCTTGACAGGCTTGCATGGTGGTAAGTTAAAAGTTGATTCTCAATAGATGTCAACCGTCCCATTTGGAACATTCAACAAAAGAAACTCCCGGCTCCTTAGATGAACCAAGAGTGTAGCTTTATTGAAAAATCCATCTAGGCACAGCAGAAGCAAAGTCAACTCTGGGATTTTTCCTGAAAAAACCCACATAGGTAATTCCCTTTTCCCCTCCAGGCCACCCACAGTTCATAGTTCACCAGTTGAGTTCAGTTCTTTTACTTTGGGAAAAACTGAATGCTTCAGCGAAAACATTCTTCATCACTCGGCCTTGTTAGATAACGTTTCCCCGGCAACAGATGGTTCACTTGCATTCCATAGCCTTCCTCCACCCTTAGAAATTTACCGCCATGATGAAGTTGCAAGTGAAAGCAGGCAGCTATGGAGTGAGTCAGGTTTGACAATGGAGCTTTTCTTCTCCGATTTTCCTTGACGCTTCAGTGATTATTTGCAAGTGAAAAAGGAACATGGCTGCATTATCAACACTGGCTGGGAGCAGTGATTCTCTAGGGTTGAGGCTTTTCCCGATTATTCTGGGGATTGAACCAGGGATCATCTCTTGGGGAAACATGCACTCAATCATCTGGCTTCTGAAATTAGCATGAACTTAACAAGAAAGAAAAATCTGAGTATAAGGAGGTGACAGAGAAGTAGGGTCCAGAGCCAGCAATCTCAAGCAACTGCCAAAGCTGTCACTGGTTGAGAGAATTACAACAGAAACTGACTACATTGTCTGGTGGAAATCTAATAACCATTTGCTGAGGGGACCTTACAATCAATGTTTGCATTCAATACAGTTATATGGGCAGATAAAACCAGACCATCATGCCAAAGCTGTAGAAGAGGGATAGGCAACATATCATCTTCTAGCATGGTTCTAGATGAGTAGAACAGCTCAAATGCATCTAGAGATTCAGTGTTGGAAGATACAAGGACTTAGGAAAGCTAGAACCAATGTAACAATAGTAAGGAGTAATAGAGGCATATGCAATCAAGAAATAGCAAATAAATAAAGAAAAATTTGAAAGTGTTCCAGATTTGACCCGTATCTGACACCACTTTCTTTCCCACATCAGTGCCATGTTCTGAGTAGAAGGAGCTATATGCTGCTACCAAGAAACCCCATGAAGTCACCAAGAGCCACGCTTGAGTTAAAGGAGTATTGTGCCTCAAAATTGTTGAAAGGGAAAAGAAGTCCTCAGTTTTTATGTTTATATTGTTTATTTATTTATTATTTTTGGAATATGGTCTTCCTTCATAACGTAAAGGAGTTTTTAAGGATAGCTGAGAAAATGATTGTTCTGATGATTAAGATGCTACAGTTGGTGCCCTTGTTTGTTTGTATTTGCCCAGGACTCTCATCTGGACTTGCTCCATTGTATGTTGGAGAAATAGCTCCAACTGCTCTCCGTGGGGCTCTGGGCACACTGAATCAGCTGGCTGTTGTTATAGGTATTCTCATCAGCCAGGTAGGTAAGACTGCTCAGAGGACTCGGTGATCATGTAGCTAAGTTGTGCTGTCATGACTTTTCATCTGTACTTTAGTTAAAAATGAATTCCTAGTTTCTTGATCTTGTTATTGCATGCATTTATTTATTATGCATATTTATACATCAAGATTCCAAGTTTTTAATACATTTTTAATATCTGAAAGCAAACAGCAAACACTCACAACTGTGCCTATTGACAATGCTAATACTTTATATTGTTTTAATTATCACAATAACTATTTAAATATACCCAGCAATCAGCAAGTCATCAGAAGAATTGGTACCAGTTGCATGTGATAAAGTTAAACAATAGATAATATTTCTCCATCTGTATGCATCTTAGGAAAATAGAGGGACTTCCTGAACAGTCTCCAAAATTAGGGTCCTTGGTGCTCTTTGAGTCTTCAAACTGCCCCTCAATTTGGAGCAGTATGGCCAAAGCTGGTCTGTGTGAATCAGTTATGTCAGTGCAATTGCACAATGATTGAAAGCATCTGTCTATGTGTCATCCTATCTGTGTGTCTGTTTACCTGTAAATACCCAATATGTACCATGTACACATGTACATATGTATCTATGTATATGCTGCCTGAAGCAGGAGATGACTAAATGGATCTGGCTGGACTTAAAAGCTAAGCAGTGTTAGGTCTTATTAGTATTTTAATAGGAGCCCATCAGAAAACACAGAGTAAAAGTGTGGCCTGGGAAATAGAAAAGTCCAAAAACATGGCATAAATCTGTCCATGTCCATGAAGTTACAAAGACTTGAGTTCAATTCAAGGAAGTCAGTCTCTAGTTCAATTCCCTAAAGATAAACCAGCAGAGCATATTAAGTTAATTAGGATTGGTGTAAAGTAGGCCATGAGGACAACTAGTATGAACATGGACAAATTGCAGCCTTTGGCCTCATTACAAAACACTACTCCTTTGCTTCTTGATGTAGACAAAGAACAGCAAATCTCAAAATGAAAAAGGACAACATACAGAAAAGTGGGTCTTAGAGAGGAACCAAAACTGTGTCAAAATGATTCCATCAGCCACTTTTGGTTGTGGTCCTACCCCCTCACGTGCTTTAGACTCCTGAACGCAGTGCCTGATACATACTTCTGAAAGACTTCTTTCTTGTATAGAAAGAAGATTGTTTGCTTTTGCTGTAGAAGAGTGTTTCTCAGTTTTGGTCATTTTAAGATGGGTGGACCTCAACTCTTAGAATTCCCCAGACTTCTTCACCCATCTTATAATGGTCAAGGTTGAGAAACACTGCTCTAGACATTGAAAATATATGCTGTAAGCTACTGGAGTCCAGTAGGATTGAGGCAATTTGTAAATACAACAAACACGCAAATGAATAGATAATTATAATAGCATATCCTCGAGTGAAGAATGTATTCATTTATTTATTTAACAAACTTGTATGCCGCCTAAATTCCAGTAACTCTGGGCAGCATTTGTGTTTGCCTTTAAAACAAAAGTGACATCATAAAGACATTTTTTTTAATAATTGAGACCATCATCTAGATTTATATGCTGAAGCTCAAGAAGACATATTCTTTTGTTCATTTTTCTCCATGATAACAATGTGAGGTATGTGAGACTGAGAGATAATATCCAGCACAAAATCACCCAGTTTCCATGACTGCTGCGAATTTGAACCCCAACCTCAGTCAAATACCTCAACTACTGTACCACACTAGCTCTTGTATTGCTGACATCAGAAGAAAAAGATTGGCATCTGGTTTCCACTCAGACTGAAATGAACCGTAAGAAGTGTCCTTAGGAAAGTTTTATTGATGTCACCACTTCACATACTCTTCCTTGTTAATGCCAAGAATCATGACTTGACAAGGTTTTCATTTAAATTAATTTATATTATTCTATATTTTCTCCAGGTTCTTGGATTGGATATTTTGTTGGGCACGCAGAAATGTTGGCCATTACTTCTGTCCCTGTCAGGTGCTGCTGCTGTCTTACAGATTTTTCTGCTCCTAATTTGTCCAGAAAGTCCTAGATACATGTACATAAAATGTGGAGATGTTGAAGGAGCCCAAAAAAGTAAGGAGACTTCTTCCGATTGCCTGAAAATCATGTTGGAAAATGGGGATCATGGCTTCCTACAAGAAGTGGAACCTAAGTTGGGCGGGGGTAGTAGTATATGTGGATCACTTGGGCTAGATTCAAGGGGTCTAGAACATCTCGCTGCAGCCAACTCGCCATGGAACAACTGGCTGCGGAACAATTCAGCTCTGCATTGTTTCATTCGGTTATTTTTATCTTGGTGATCACGTTTTCATCAAAATTATTGTAACTCTTGACTTCCTTCATTTTATAATTATTGCCACAGTTCCATTGAAATTAACTTTTGTATTTGTTGAATTGTCCTGTAGTAAGTTGTCCCACGGCAAGTTAGCTGTGGCGAGTTGGCTGCAGTGAGTTGTTGTATTTCAAGATTCAAGATAGTCAAGGAAGGAGGCAGTATTCTGGCAATGCTCCAGGCTAAGGTCAAAGCTGGCACATTGCGAGTGAGAGTAAATAGAAAGGAAAAGGGGAAAAAATCAATGTGAAATTTCAGGAACCTTCCGCAATTAGGAACATAGAAAGTTAAGAGAGATCTAGTCTTCTCTGGCTAGTGGCAATTCTCTAGAGTGGCCCCTACCTGCAACAGAATATCAGACTCTGCTTCTCCTATCAAACCAAACAGGAACCACTCAGATAATATTGTTATCTGAAAAAAATGATTCCCTAGCAAACGGAGAAGAGGAAAAAGAAAAAGTTGTTCTTTTCCTTCAAGGATGATTCCAAAGGGAAAAAACTCTTCCCAAAAAAAGTGTTTTAGTCTCACTTTGGTTCTTAATAAAGCAATACACTACACCAGTGGTGGTGAACCTATGGCACGCATGCCAGAGGTGGCACTCAGAACCCTCTCTGTGGGCACATGCACCGTCGCCTCAGCCCTGCCTCCCCCCACGGCCCCTCCTCACCAGCAGCCCCCCTGGAGGAGAGTTGCCCTGAGCGCAGCCTGCACAGAGCAGCGCAGCCAAGAACATGGCAGCCGGGCAGTGGGGACAAGACTCCGCCCTCACGCCGTCATGTGCAGATGATGCTGCGGGGCATGGGAAGAGGGTGTGGCCGCCAAGGTGCTGCTGGGCTGCCTGGGCAATCTGCTGCGGCGGACCATGGAGGCAGTGGGTGACCCTGTGGGTGGGCAGAGCGCGGAACAGGGGTGGAGCAGGCAGGGCAGGGGCGGAGTTGGCAGGGGCGGGGAGGTGGGGACGAGGCCGGGTTTTGGGCACTCGGTATCTAAAAGGTTCGCCATCACTGCACTACACCAGGGGTGTCAAACTGCCAGCCCGTGGGCTGGATGCATCATAGTGAAACTGCGCCCACCCCATTGCTGGCAATGGCAAAAAAGTCACGATACGTCACAACACATCATGTGACGTTGCAAGTTTGACACCCCTGCACTACACACTCAAAAATCCATGACCTAATCTCTGGAGTATTTAATGCATGGGGAAATCTTTGGTCCCTTTCAATGTTCTTGGCCACCTTTTGTTCCTCCAAAATAATCGTTTTGGAGTCACTGCTCTTATAATCACAAATCAACTCTTTCTGATGGCCATCTCATTCTTCTTAGGGACAAGGCTGTTTTTCCTAAGAGTTTTACTTGAGTCTTTATTTTGAAGCGCCAGGAACTAAATCCAGGGCCTTCTGTATGCACACCTTATCCTCAGGCATTGAGTTCTTTCTGCCAAACCCATATTTAATAAAAAATCATCCAGAAAATATTAAATGGAAGCAATTATAGGCTGATCTTGCTTCAAATTGATATTTATATGTTCAGTATATAGATTAGTTGAAGATCTTCTCTTTCCAGGCAGAAGGTAGAAGCTAAAGTCCTTCTTTTTTGAATCTACAGTTATATATGGGCTTGTATAACATGACACATTTGCTCAGAGAATTTCCATAGGGAGAAGCCATGCTTCTCATGCCCCATTAAAAATACATGAGCTACAGGTAATCCTTGTTTAGTAACTAACTGTCTTCAGATAGCAACTGTTTGCAGTTACAATGGTGATGAAAAAAATCAGCTTTGCATCCAATGCCAACACTTAAAACCTTTGCAACATCTCTCTCATCAGGTATTTGCTATTGCAGTTAGTATGATATGGCATTGTCCTGTGCCTGACCTGTTTTTCTTTTTCTTTTCTTTTTTTGCCCCCTCACACAATGGAGAGATTGCTTAAAAAGGCTGCCTCTTCCTGAAGTGCTTTTCTTTGCGGCAAAGTCCAACCCTAAAAACTGCTAAGGTCAAATTAACAAACTTAGCTCTTTGATTTTAATTAGTTAATTAGAACCATCTGGCTGGTTTCAGATGCTGCCTGAAATTGACAATTAGTTTCACACCAGAGGCTTTTGTTTGCCTTCTAAGCTCCTAAAACAGGGGTTTTCAAACTTGACCCTTTTATGACTTGTGGACTTCAACTCCCAGAAGTCCTCAGCTAGCATGCCTGGCTGAAGAATTCTGGGAGTTGAAGTCCACAAGTCATAAAAGGGCCAAGTTTGAAAACCTCTGTCCTAAAATCACTGCTCTCTTATAATGCCTTCTTCTCCTATGAATGTAAACAAAAACAATCACAGTTCAGGATGAAGAGCTATAAGGTTTACCCTTTTACTTGGCTTTCTTGCGAGTTGTGTTTCCCCACAGTTTGGGCTCACCTGATAATTTTTCACTTAGTAATTGCTTTGCTTTAAACCAAGTTGCTAGTCCCAAATGTCATTAAACGAGGACTACTTAGAGCTCTTTTTCATAAAGAAAGACTTAACTTTTCCTTTCTAGATTTACTAAAACTGAGGGGACAAAACTATGATTCCACCAAAGAAATTGAGGAAATGGAGAAAGAGAAAGAAGAATTGTCAAAAGAAAAATCTGTCTCCATTTGGCAGCTGGCTACAACTGCGACCTACCGCCAGCCGTTCATAGTGGCCATAGGAGTTCACATTGCTCAACAGTTTTCTGGAATTAATGCTGTAAGTTTTTTGCCAATGGGTATTAATACTAAATACGTTTACTTATGTCACTTATACACACCTATCTGGGAGGGTTATTCAGCTAGGTGGGACTTCTAGACAATGCCATAATAGAAATGAATATCTGTAGTTCGGAGTTGAAGTGTGAAATACTTAATGCTCTCTGAGCTTAGTTGTGTGATTGCAGACATTTCATTACCTGACTCCATAACATCATCAGTGCTCAATCCAATAATAGATTTCACAATTGATAATTAAACCATAAGCATTGGGGAATTGGTTGAAGTCAGGTCCAACATATCAGTAGGATTGCTAAAATATTCTGGGAAATATACCTGTTATTATAAATGCAGCTGCTGGTTAATTTGTGCCATCGGCATCCTGAAATTTCATTTAAGACAGAGACAAGCTTACATACACAGTGTGGTGAAAGGATTTCACTACTTCTAACAGATTATTTTTGTCTCCCTTGTTAGATTTTCTACTACTCTACCGATATTTTTAACAAAGCAAATGTCAAGAAGCCTGTTTATGCAACCATAGGAGTCGGCTTTGTGAACACGGTGTTCACTGTTGTTGCTGTAAGTAGTAATAGCACTTAGACTTATATATCGCACCATAGTGCTTTACAGCCCTCTCTAAGTGGTTTACAGAGTCGGCATATTTTCCCAAAAAATCTGGGTCCTCATTTTATCAACCTTGAAAGGATGGATGGCTGAGTCAACCTTGAGCTGGTCAGGATTAAACTGCAGGCAGTCGGTGGAATTAGCTTGAAATATTGCATTCTAACCATTGCACCATCACGGCTCTTTTTTTTAGTGCCGTAGTAACTTTAAAAAGAAAGCACAATTTACATGTAACAATTGATGTGGGTCCAAACTGGTGGCCGAAGTGTTATTTTGCCCAACCATAGTAATTGAATACAGGTAGTCCTTAACTTACGACAGTTCATTTTGTTCAAAGTTAGAATGGCATTGGAAAAAGTGACTAATGACTGTTTTTCATACTTATGACCATTGCAGCATCCCCATGGTCACATGATCAAAATTCAGATGCTTGGCAATTGACTCATATTTATGACTGTTGCAGTGTCCCGGGGTCATGTGATCACCTTTTGTGATCTTCCGTCAAGCAAAGTCAATGGGGAAGCCAGATTCACTTAACAACCATGTTACTAACAATTGCAGTGATCCACTTAACTGTGGCAAGAAAGGTTGTAAAATGGGGCAAAACTGTCTCACTTAGCAACAGAAATATTGGGCTCAATTGTGGTCGTAAGAGGAGGACTACCTGTATTTTTTGTACAATTGATAATGCCATGTTCTGCCAATGGGTGGAGTTATAAAAGCTCGACAAAGCCTTTTATCCTAAGATGAGCCCCATGGGTTAAGGTCCTGCATCCGTGTTTCTCAACCTTGGCCACTTGAAGATGTGTGAACCTTAACTCCCACTGACTGGGGAATTCTGGGAGTTGTGGTCCACACATCTTCAAGTTGCCAAGGTTGAGAAACACTGCCCTAAATCCTTTTTGTCCAGCATTCTGCATCACGCAGTGGCCATCTGGGTGCATGTGGGAAGCTCACAAGTTTGGACTGGACTTGTGAGTTTTCCCCCCCTTCCACTATTGTTCAAGCTGCCTATGTCGGTCCAAGAACGGCTAACAATTTGTGAATTTATTTTACGCAAGGGAAAAAAAGCTATCAGTGTTTCACTTTTTTCGTCTCCTTTTAAACGTCCAGACTGTTAGGAGAGTTTTAGACTTGCCTCAATGCCAAGAAATTGTCAACAAGGCTGATGACATATTCATCCATGGGAAATGGTATAGGTCAGGGGTGGGAACCTTGGCTCTTTTATGACTTGTGGACTTCAACTCCCAGAATTCCTGAGCCAAGGTTCCCCACGCCTGGTATAGGTTGTCCTGCTTGGGGGCTGGACTAGAAAACCTCCGTAGTCCCTTCCAGCTCTTGTTCTGTTCTGTTGTTCCGTTCTATTCTATTCTACAATTATGCAGCTACTCTTGGGGTTTTAGATTGTGGTTTAACAACCTTTCTTGGAAATGTTACAATGTGAGACTATCAAAAGTTAAAAAAAAAAACCTTCTTCCTAAGGAATTTAGCATTACAGAAAGGAATGGGACTTGCATCTGAAGAAATCTAGTTAGGATTCCATGAAAATGAAGAAGAAACATTAGGTTTTTAAAAATAGTGATCAAGATTGCCTTGGACATTTTCCCAAAGTTTGAATAATAAACTTTATTTTTTCTTCTGTTTTCCTAGTGTTCTATTAATCTTGGTTCTAAATAGCAGTTTTAAAATTTTGTCTTTTGACAACTGTAGTAAATATGTTCTCCTGGTTCCAGGCAGTGTTTATTCTTCTCTACAAGCCTTTAGATATTATCTGAGCTTTATAAAAAAAAAAAATCAGTGACTGGTGGTGGTCCAGACTAACAGGTAGACATAACCATTTATTTGAACTTTGATCGCTGAAGTAGCAGAAAAGAGCTGCTACAGAATAAAATGTGCTTAGGCCAGCAATTCGATAGGCGGGATATCAGCCAAGAGATGATGATATAGGATTACAAAGTCCCCACAAGACTTTTGTGTTTTATTTCCTTAGAATATGAACCCCAGTGACCAAAGGTATTGTTGTAATGCTTGATTTACATCAACAGAGTTTTGTTTTTCAATCTCTCTGCAAGACAAAACCCACCAAAGATTAGGATTTAAAGTATGGAATTTATAACCACCAGCTGTTTTTAAAAGGGGACTGGACACATTCACAAAGAAGGGGGCTGTCAATTATTACAAAACCTGACGACTGATTGCTATCTTGGACATACTGAGCCAGTATTGTGCTCTTAAAACACAAGGATCCACTGAAAGACCATCTGTTATCATTGGGATAGTAAAGAAAATCCACCGAATTGCTAAAAGTGATTTTGCTCAATTTGAAAACAGTCATAAGCTCTGCTTCATCAGAGATCCAAGCCAACTTCAGAGCAAGAGAGATTTGTCAGAGCACTAAAAATAAATAAAAAAAATAAAATAAAACGCCAACATCAATCCCTCATTTATGTTTACTGGTTTAAAGGAATAGAATACAGTATTCTCTGAGCTAGAGAATTCCAGAGATGGGGGCTATACTGTAACAGCAAAGGTCCTCTCCATGGAAAATGGATTAAAGGAAACACCAGTAAGTATTTTTCCCCACATTTTTTGAGGATTTTCTTCTTTTCCAAAGTCTGTTTCCATCCTCTACCTCTACATATGTGACAAAACAGAAAACAACTATCCAACTCATGTAGAAAGTGACTCTTGGCCTACAATCTAGACTGCAATCTGTTTACACAACTTCTAAAAATGCTACCCCAAAGCTCTATGATTTGATAAGGGAGAGGATTTTCAGCTCTGTTGATCTGTCTGTGTACAAAGCCTGTTTTTGTGATGGACCCAGTGGATTCCGTATGCAAGAAGCTTTGATACAACGTAGCTTAGCTGCATTGCCAAACTGAAGTTGACTGCTTAATCAACAAAACTTTCTTCTTCTTCCCTCTTTCCTCATCCCTCCCCCCCCCAAAAAAACCCCCACATTTTCAGCTTTTCCTGGTGGAGAAAGCAGGGAGACGGATCCTCTTTATGGCTGGTCTGTTAGGCATGATGGTGTGTACTATAACAATGACTCTTGGGCTTGTGCTTCAGGTAAGATATCTGTCTCAAGTGTTTAGTTATTAGTTCTGTCCATATTAACTATGTTTGAACATCTAATCTCTCTAGCAGAATGTCACTGCTAGTTGGAAGTGAGCTACTGTTATTAAGTGTAAATCATATTGTGGGTCATTGACAACTTAACTTGCAAATCGCACACTCCCAGTCAATTCCTTCATCCGCATCAGAATAAGCACATATTCTGCTCAATTCACTTAGAAAGAAAAGCTTGATATTTATTAAACATCAGTAAACAAGAAAACAATTAACTAGTCAAATGGGATAATAAATAGACAAAAGCAGGAAATAATAGAAAAACAGTTTACATTATCTACCTATATCAAAAGGGATAAAACTTTGCAGAGCCACAGAAAAATTAGTGCAGGTTATTAGTGTGGACAGTCCCGAAGAAAGAATTTATTGTTCCAGCAGTAAATATTTTATGTATCTAATAGTAGAGATGAAACATCAGAAGTTTCCCTCTTCTGTCCTGCACCATTAGAGCCTCTGTCCTAGGGTTTCTCTGCTACTGATATACACAATGCATCATTGTGACTGGTGATACACAAGAGCAGGGTTAGGCAACCTTGGCTCTTTTATGACTTGTGGACTTCAATACCCAGAATTCCTAAACCAGCCATGCTGACTCAGGAATTCTGGGAGTTGAAGTCCACAAGTCACAAAAGAGCCAAGGTTGCCTAACCCTGCACTAGAGTAATTTAAGTGGGATGTGAATCCCTTCTCCAAATCAAGAGGAAGTGAGAAAGAGGAGAGCAGCAAAGTACGAGCACAAATGTCAGCATCTAGTTGCAGGTGCTGATGCAACGAGAGCTGAGGATCACTGTGTTTCTTCAGTTGGAAACTGAAATATGTATATATGGAAAAGCTCTATGGAAAAATACCATTGGCAATAGAACTGACGCTCATTGTTGTCCGTAAGTGTAGCCAAGGTATTGCAATGGAGTTTGGACTGGACAAATGTGCCACACTCACTATCAACAGAGGAAAAAGTAATATCTGTATCTTTCTCTTCTGAGAGCTTAAGAGAAGATGAAATTCAATGGTGAAAAAAGCAAGGTTCTACATTTAGGCAAGAAAAACCAAATGCACAAGTATAGCATAGGTGGCACCTTGTTCAATAGTAGTAACTGTGAGAGGGACCTCGGAGTCCTAGTGGACAATCACCTAAATATGAGCCAGCAGTGTGCTGCAGCTGCCAAAAAGGCCAACACAGTGCTAGGCTGCATTAACAGAGGGATAGAATCAAGATCACGTGAAGTGTTAATACCACTTTACAATGCCTTGGTAAGGCCACNGATCACCTTTTGTGATCTTCCGTCAAGCAAAGTCAATGGGGAAGCCAGATTCACTTAACAACCATGTTACTAACAATTGCAGTGATCCACTTAACTGTGGCAAGAAAGGTTGTAAAATGGGGCAAAACTGTCTCACTTAGCAACAGAAATATTGGGCTCAATTGTGGTCGTAAGAGGAGGACTACCTGTATTTTTTGTAGAATTGATAATGCCATGTTCTGCCAATGGGTGGAGTTATAAAAGCTCGACAAAGCCTTTTATCCTAAGATGAGCCCCATGGGTTAAGGTCCTGCATCCGTGTTTCTCAACCTTGGCCACTTGAAGATGTGTGAACCTTAACTCCCACTGACTGGGGAATTCTGGGAGTTGTGGTCCACACATCTTCAAGTTGCCAAGGTTGAGAAACACTGCCCTAAATCCTTTTTGTCCAGCATTCTGCATCACGCAGTGGCCATCTGGGTGCATGTGGGAAGCTCACAAGTTTGGATTGGACTTGTGAGTTTCCCCCCTCCCTTCCACTATTGTTCAAGCTGCCTATGTCGGTCCAAGAACGGCTAACAATTTGTGAATTTATTTTACGCAAGGGGAAAAAAGCTATCAGTGTTCCACTTTTTTCGTCTCCTTTTAAACATCCAGACTGTTAGGAGAGTTTTAGACTTGCCTCAATGCCAAGAAATTGTCAACAAGGCTGATGACATATTCATCCATGGGAAATGGTATAGGTCAGGGGTGGGAACCTTGGCTCTTTTATGACTTGTGGACTTCAACTCCCAGAATTCCTGAGCCAAGGTTCCCCACGCCTGGTATAGGTTGTCCTGCTTGGGGGCTGGACTAGAAAACCTCCGTAGTCCCTTCCAGCTCTTGTTCTGTTCTGTTGTTCTGTTCTATTCTATTCTACAATTATGCAGCTACTCTTGGGGTTTTAGATTGTGGTTTAACAACCTTTCTTGGAAATGTTACAATGTGAGACTATCAAAAGTTAAAAAAAAAACCTTCTTCCTAAGGAATTTAGCATTACAGAAAGGAATGGGACTTGCATCTGAAGAAATCTAGTTAGGATTCCATAAAAATGAAGAAGAAACATTAGGTTTTTAAAAATAGTGATCAAAATTGCCTTGGACATTTTCCCGAAGTTTGAATAATAAACTTTATTTTTTCTTCTGTTTTCCTAGTGTTCTGTTAATCTTGGTTCTAAATAGCAGTTTTAAAATTTTGTCTTTTGACAACTGTAGTAAATATGTTCTCCTGGTTCCAGGCAGTGTTTATTCTTCTCTACAAGCCTTTAGATATTATCTGAGCTTTATAAAAAAAAAAAATCAGTGACTGGTGGTGGTCTCGACTAACAGGTAGACATAACCATTTATTTGAACTTTGATCGCTGAAGTAGCAGAAAAGAGCTGCTACAGAATAAAATGTGCTTAGGCCAGCAATTCGATAGGCGGGATATCAGCCAAGATATGATGATATAGGATTACAAAGTCCCCACAAGACTTTTGTGTTTTATTTCCTTAGAATATGAACCCCAGTGACCAAAGGTATTGTTGTAATGCTTGATTTACATCAACAGAGTTTTGTTTTTCAATCTCTCTGCAAGACAAAACCCACCAAAGATTAGGATTTAAAGTATGGAATTTATAACCACCAGCTGTTTTTAAAAGGGGACTGGACACATTCACAAAGAAGGGGGCTGTCAATTATTACAAAACCTGACGACTGATTGCTATCTTGGACATACTGAGCCAGTATTGTGCTCTTAAAACACAAGGATCCACTCAAAGACCATCTGTTATCATTGGGATAGTAAAGAAAATCCACCGAATTGCTAAAAGTGATTTTGCTCAATTTGAAAACAGTCATAAGCTCTGCTTCATCAGAGATCCAAGCCAACTTCAGAGCAAGAGAGATTTGTCAGAGCACTAAAAATAAATAAAAAAAATAAAATAAAACGCCAACATCAATCCCTCATTTATGTTTACTGGTTTAAAGGAATAGAATACAGTATTCTCTGAGCTAGAGAATTCCAGAGATGGGGGCTATACTATAAACAGCAAAGGTCCTCTCCATGGAAAATGGATTAAAGGAAACACCAGTAAGTATTTTTCCCCACATTTTTTGAGGATTTTCTTCTTTTCCAAAGTCTGTTTCCATCCTCTACCTCTACATATGTGACAAAACAGAAAACAACTATCCAACTCATGTAGAAAGTGACTCTTGGCCTACAATCTAGACTGCAATCTGTTTACACAACTTCTAAAAATGCTACCCCAAAACTCTATGATTTGATAAGGGAGAGGATTTTCAGCTCTGTTGATCTGTCTGTGTACAAAGCCTGTTTTTGTGATGGACCCAGTGGATTCCGTATGCAAGAAGCTTTGATACAACGTAGCTTAGCTGCATTGCCAAACTGAAGTTGACTGCTTAATCAACAAAACTTTCTTCTTCTTCTTCCCTCTTTCCTCATCCCTCCCCCCCCAAAAAAACCCCCCCCACACTTTCAGCTTTTCCTGGTGGAGAAAGCAGGGAGACGGATCCTCTTTATGGCTGGTCTGTTAGGCATGATGGTGTGTACCATAACAATGACTCTTGGGCTTGTGCTTCAGGTAAGATATCTGTCTCAAGTGTTTAGTTATTAGTTCTGTCCACATTAACTATGTTTGAACATCTAATCTCTCTAGCAGAATGTCACTGCTACTTGGAAGTGAGCTACTGTTATTAAGTGTAAATCATATTGTGGGTCATTGACAACTTAACTTGCAAATCGCACACTCCCAGTCAATTCCTTCATCCGCATCAGAATAAGCACATATTCTGCTCAATTCACTTAGAAAGAAAAGCTTGATATTTATTAAACATCAGTAAACAAGAAAACAATTAACTAGTCAAATGGGATAATAAATAGACAAAAGCAGGAAATAATAGAAAAACAGTTTACATTATCTACCTATATCAAAAGGAATAAAACTTTACAGAGCCACAGAAAAATTAGTGCAGGTTATTAGTGTGGACAGTCCCGAAGAAAGAATTTATTGTTCCAGCAGTAAATATTTTATGTATCTAATAGTAGAGATGAAACATCAGAAGTTTCCCTCTTCTGTCCTGCACCATTAGAGCCTCTGTCCTAGGGTTTCTCAGCCACTGATATACACAATGCATCATTGTGACTGGTGATACACAAGAGCAGGGTTAGGCAACCTTGGCTCTTTTATGACTTGTGGACTTCAATACCCAGAATTCCTAAACCAGCCATGCTGACTCAGGAATTCTGGGAGTTGAAGTCCACAAGTCACAAAAGAGCCAAGGTTGCCTAACCCTGCACTAGAGTAATTTAAGTGGGATGTGAATCCCTTCTCCAAATCAAGAGGAAGTGAGAAAAAGGAGAGCAGCAAAGTACGAGCACAAATGTCAGCATCTAGTTGCAGATGCTGATGCAACGAGAGTCGAGGATCACTGTGTTTCTTCAGTTGGAAACTGAAATATGTATATATGGAAAAGCTCTATGGAAAAATACCATTGGCAATAGAACTGGCATTCATTGTTGTCCATAAGCGTAGCCAAGATATTGCAATGGAGTTTGGACTGGACAAATGTGCCACACTCACTATCAACAGAGGAAAAAGTAATATCTGTATCTCTCTCTTCTGAGAGCTTAAGAGAAGATGGATAGCAGTGTTTCTCAACCTTGCAACTTTAAAAGGGATGGACTTCAACTGCCAGCATTTCCAGTATTCTGGGAGTTGAAGTCCACACGTTCTAAAGTTACCAAGGTTGACAAACACTGGTATGTTCCATTGTGACACAATTTGAATGCAAACACGAAGCTTTCTTGGAAAGTAGATGGAATTGTTTGCAACTGCATTATTCCAGATTATAATTTGTTCTCTAAATCTAACCTTTAACCCTGGGATTCCCAGGTTGCTGCTAATCCAAATACCAACCATGCTGACATTTGGTATCTTCCAAGTCCAGATAAGATCAGCTAAATGCTACTATCCTTTGATATCTTCTACAAAAGTTGTTGAATTATAGACCCCAGGATCTTTCAATGTTGTCCATGGCACCTGACACTGCTATGGCTTTCAGAGTCTTCACCCTTTGCATACCTGCTGTCTTTCATTGAATAAAGTAAAAATGACTGCTATGTCAGAGGTCCTCAACCTTGGCAACTTTAAGACTTGTGGACTTCAACTCCCAGAATTCTATCCTTTGGCATGGAATTACGGTACTATTCCAACTTCTTCCCTTCTCGAATCATTTATATGGGATATAAATATGGTCTGCAGACATAAAATCCAACACACACTGGCTAAAATAACAATTAATTAAGGAAACCATGATATTTGACCATGTAAATAAGGTTTGCAGATAGCCACACAGAAACAGATGACGGCCACCCAAGTTGTTCCGTTTACTGTGACTGAAAGCTGATGATGTTGTTGATATGGTTCCATCTGCTTTTGTTTTCAGCCCAAGATTGGATGGATGAGCTATGTCAGCCTGGTTTCCGTCTTCCTCTTTGTGTCTTTTTTTGAAATTGGACCAGGACCGATTCCCTGGTTCATTGTTGCAGAGTTATTCAGTCAAGGTCCTCGCCCAGCGGCTGTTGCATTTGCTGGATTTTGCAACTGGACCACCAATTTCTGCATTGGAATGTTCTTCCCATACCTGGCTGTAAGGAAACTTTGACCTTTGTTCTATAATGCTGAAACTACACAACTGAATGATTGTCCAGGATTTGCCCCTTAAAAGTAATATTCTGTTGACCATTTTATATCTAGCTTGTAGATAAAATGAACAACAGAATATTATGTTTTTAGACTTTACCGTGACATCAAGGTAGGAGTGGATTCCATACTTATTCGTAGAGTATCATGACTAACATTAAGAGATGACTTCAGCTTCATCTGTTCATGATGAACAGATGCCAACAATATTGGATTTGGGGCTAGGAGTAATATACTGGAAGATGTGCACTACAGGTAGACCTCAACTTACAACAGTTCGTTTAGTAACCCTTCAAAGGTACAACACAGAGGAAGGCAACCTTGGCTCTTTTATGACTCGTGGACTTCAACTCCCAGAATTCCTGAGCCAGCTATGATGACTCACGAATTCTTGGAGTTGAAGTCCACGAGTCATAAAAGAGCCAAGGTTGCCTACCCCTGTATAACAGCACTGAAAAAAGTGACTTATGACTGTTTTTCACACTTAATGACCACTGCAGCATTCCCCCCATAATCATGTGATCAAAATGCGGAAGCTTGGCAACTGAGTTGTTTATGATAATTGAAGTGTCCCGGGGGTCATGTGATCACCTTTTGTGACCTTCTTACAAGCAATGGGGAAGCTAGATTCACTCAACAACCATGTTACTAACGTAACAATTACAGTGATCCACTTAACAGCTGTGGCAAGAAAGATTGTAAAATGGGGCAAAATTCATTTAACAAATGCTTCACTTAGCAACAGAAAGGTTGGGGTCAATTATGGTCGTACATCCAGGGCTACCTGCACATAGTAGCACAAATATAACATCTCCCTGCAACTCTTCAAACCAGGACACCCCCAAAACTGGGAAATGGCATGGATGCTTTCAGGATTTTTAGTCAGATGCTACATTCAAGCCACTACCTGCTCTGAAGTAGCTTTTCACTTTCAGATCTGAAGTGCTGGACAATCCTAGTATTCAAAACATGTGAAAGATGCTAAGACTGAATACCTTAATACAGACCAGTATTGCCTATGTGGAAGACACAGCAGCTCACTTGAGTCGTGGGTGCAGGTCTTCACATTACCCACTACTGCAACTTTCTATTTTGAAGGCCTAGGCCGGGGTAGGCAACCTTGGCTCTTTTATGACTCGTGGACTTCAACTCCCAGAATTCCTGAGCCAGCATGGCCGGCTCAGGAATTCTGGGAGTTGAAGTCCACGAGTCATAAAAGAGCCAAGGTTGCCTACCTCTGGCCTAGAAGGAAGCTATGGCTCCTTAGTATCATGGAAGGTATCAGTTTGGTCGGAAGGGGATAGGGCCATATCTCAGTTAATCATGTCCTAATCCTGATATATCCAGGTAAAAAGATTCCAGGTAGCGTAGGATGGAAACAACTCATATCTGAGGGAACTGCTGCCAGATTCCTGTCACAGAATATACTGTATGTCTGCGGAGATTCTCAGTGATCCAGGTCATGGTTGTCGCAAAGGTGCTTTTTCGGAAGGCAACTGGACTTTGTTTTCCCTTGAAGACGTTTCGCTTCTCATCCAAGAAGCTTCTTCAGTTCTGATTCCTCCAGTTCATTCAGCCAGAACTGAAGAAGCTTCTTGGATGAGAAGCGAAACGTCTTCAAGGAAAAACAAAGTCCAACTGCCTTTTGAAGAAGCTCCTTTGGGAGAATCACAAGACTGTACCACAGATGGACAATGCCCAAACAAAGCTGGAATCTGTGTGGTTATGCTTTCAGAACTGTGAACAATGCAAGAGCGAAACTATGTAAAAAAAAATACACATGATGCTATTGGAATTTATGCCAAACAAGCATATTTACATACAGATGTGTACTTTTTCTGTGAATCAGAAATAGAAGAGGCAGAGCAATATTAGCATGCAGCAGGTGAAACCTGGTTACTAGGTTAGGGTTTGGGTTCCTGAAGGTCTTCAGAAAAGCATTCTCCCCATCTTTTCAACCCTCTTTCACATCCATGCCCAGTCTCTTGTTTTTATTATTTCTTATAAACATTGTGATATTTTTTTTAAATAGCAGCAAATTCTGCACTGTGTAAATAACTGTGGAAGACAGCGGGTGAGTGTGGGACCCTTTTCACCTCCACGATTGTGGTTCATTCTGAAAACTGAATATTGGTAGTCCTCGACTTACAGCCGTTCATTTAGTGACCTTTCAAAGTTACAACAGCACTGAAAAAAGTGACTTATCACCGGGTTTTTTTTCCACATTTAATGACCAATGCAATATCCCCATGGTCATGCAATCAAAATTCAGATGCTGAGAACTGGCTCATATTTATGACGGCTACAGTGTCCCTGGGTCACGCGATCACCTTTTGCGACCTTCTGACAAGCAAAGTCAATGGGGAAGCCAGATTCACTTAACAACCGTGTTACTACTACCTGAACAACTACAGCAAATTCACTTAAGAACTGTGGCAAAAAAGGTCGTAAAATGGGGCCAAACTCACTTAACTGGCTCGCTTAGCAACAGAAATTTTAGGACCGGTTGTGGCTATAAGTCGAGGACCACGTGTAATATTGAAGGGTGGGTATATTCTGAAATTGCCAGCCTTCCTGAAATCAGTGATGGTAACATCCTCTCTCTTTGTTTCTCACCCATCACAGAAACTATTGGGCTCCTATGTCTTTCTGGTCTTTGCTGCCCTCCTGCTCCTTTTCGTCTTATTTGTTTACTTGAAAGTGCCAGAAACCAAAGGCAAGTCCTTTGAGGAGATTGCAGAAGAGTTCCGCCGCCGAAGCAAGAAAGATATTGGGGGACCTACTGAAATGGAGTATTTGGGAGCCACCCAAGAGGCTTAGAAGCATCGTCGCAGGAGAAAGGCTTGAAGTCAGTCCAGCAGAAGCTCTGGAGAAAACAGGTTTTTTAAAAAATATAAATGCGTGGAAGGTTAAATCTGTCCTCTATTAGTGGTTGATTTTGCAGAGTGCTCTCATAATTTCTCGGTTCACTCAGAAACATACTGAGTTATGGATTCTCACAAGCTTTGTGCAAAAGAGGCAAAGCACAAAACTTCAGGAGGAGCTCTCGATTTAATGGGGGACCCACTGTCCAGGCGATCCATCGTACAGGTATTCCTCAACTTACAACCACAACTGAGCCCTAAATTTCCATTGCTAATTGTTAAGTGAGTTTTATCTCATTTTACAACTTTTCATGCCTAGTCTGTTCAATGAATCACTGAAGTTGTTAAATTAGCCACACGGTTGTAAAGTGACTCTGGCTTCCCCATTGACTTTGCTTGTCAGAAGGTCGCAAAAGTGGAACACCAGGACATTGTAACAATCGTAAATATGAGCCAGTTGCCATCTACCTCAATTTTGATCATGTGACTATGGAGTGGTCAGAAGTGCGGGAAACAGTCATAAACCATTTTTTTCAGTGTTGTAACTTTGAACAGTCACTAAAGGAATTATTGTAAGTTGAGGACTACCTGCATTCTCTGGAATACAAGAGTGGTGCTTGGGCAAAGGGAAAAAAAAGCCCAAAACAAGTTGCTCATGCTCAAAAAGGGTGTGTGTGTGTGTGTGCGCGCGCACGTGCCTATGTATACATATAAATTCCAAGAATAAGGTGTTTTGCCAGTCAGGCAAATCCACTGCATTAATATTGGTTTGCTCCATTTATTATGTAGCTTAAGGAAAGTTCAGCAAACATTTATTTCCTTTCGGTCGACGTAAGTTGCTCTGGACTTTGAAAACAGAAATGCCGTCAGTCAGATCATATTCTGCTTCTGCCACATCTGATGTCCAATTGCTGCCAGGGTGATAGTAGTTTGGGAGGTAAATACAGAAGGAAGCTTGTGAAAGGGAAGCTTGTGAAAATGAGACAATGTATTCACAACAGCTGTATTCCTAGGTTTTTAGGTGTTTTTTTTTTAATCAAATGAAATCTACTTTGCAGATTAGCAGATCGCTCATCGGTATTCACTTCTTCTATTTTGTAGTCTTGGATGCCTCCAGCTGGAAGGTTGCTTATTAAAAAGCATATTGCAGCGGTTTCATGCTTTCCTCCTTAACAATCTTTTTCTAAAAGGAAAACTGATGGAATTGGCTGAAAAGGACCATCTTGTTGTTGCTGCTGCTGCAGTCCTTTTATACTTGGGAGGAGTCACCACCTGGATCTTTTGCAAAATTCTATGCAAAAGTCAAAGCATGATGGGTCTGCCCTGCAGCAACATGCTTCTCATATTTCATTCCATGCAACATTCCCTCCCCTCCCCTTTAGTTAGAATGCTCTGTCTGTTTCTGTTGCCACAAGTCCTTCTTCCTCTTTAGCATTCCTCTTTGGCATACTCAGGGTCCAATGTTGCCTTTAGGAAGTACAGATCATCCTCAACGTACGACCACAATTGAGCCCAAACTTTATGTGGCTACGTGAGACATTTGCTCAATGAGTTTTGCCTCGTTGTATGACCTTTCTTGCCACAGTTGTTAAGTGAATCAACTGCAGTTGTTAGTAACACAGTTGTTAAGTGAGTTGGGCTTCGCCGTTGACTTTGCTTGTCAGGTCATAAAAGGTGGTCCTGGGAAACTGCAACCATCATAAATATGAGTCAGTTGCCAAGTGTTTGAATTTTGATCATGTGACCATGGGGATGCTGCTATGGTCATAAGCGAGAAAAAAACCGATCATAAATCTCTTTTTTCAGTACTGCTGTAACTTCGAATGGTTACTAAACGAGCTGTTGTAAGTCAAGGACTATCTGTATTTAAGAAGTATTTATATGCCACCTAGGGTTACTTTATTGGTGAGTTGGCGGCATATAAATTTAATAAACATTTTTTTAAAATCTTGTTCAGGAACATATGTAGATGTGTTGGAATTAAAGGAATGGATATGCAGAGATAGGAACAGCTATGTTTCTGAGCATTGCAAAATAAAATGGGCTGAATAAGTGTGGCGAATGAAGTCTGGCTCTGGTTAAATACAGTTTAAAAACTTGTCCTACCAATGCAATTACATTGGAGGAGACGCTTCACAGAGGCAGGGTACAGATGCTTCTCTAGAGATCTCACGGCACTGGCATTATCTTCAGTATAATTTTATTATGTAAATGATGGGAACATGCTTCTATCGTGCATCTCTTCACTCTTTTCCTTGCTTTTCTGTGAAAGTGAATCATATCATGGAGCCAAGCAACATCAAGGGCAGAAACAAGGTGATGGATAACAGTGTTGTGGGTCTCAAAGTTGCTTTTTCAAAAGACAACTGGACTGTTTCTTCTTTGAGAAAGAAGGAGAAGACATTAAGCTTCTCGTCCAAGAAGCTTCATTGGCTCTGGCAGAGTGGTGAGGGCTATGGAGGGATTCGTTCTGACTGGGGGAGTGGGATGTTGGAAGAATCATATTTCTTTGCAGTCATCCTGCAGTCTTTTCAGCAGTTCCAAGAAGAGATCCCCCCCACATTTGCACTCTGATGCAGGTGTATGTGAGGGCACAGATAAACTCCCCAAGTGCCTTCAAGAGGTCTCAGGGAGAGTTCAAATCTGAAAAAGGACCTTCGAGACAACTATGACCTGGATGACTGAGAATCGCCACAGTGTTATGGATGTTTGGCAGCCTACACCAGGGGTAGGCAACCTTGGCTCTTTTATGACTCGTGGACTTCAACTCCCAGAATTCCTGAGCCAGCTATGCTGGCTCAGGAATTTTGGGAGTTGAAGTCCACGAGTCATAAAAGAGCCAAGGTTGCCTACCCTTGGCCTACACTGAAGATTTAAGTTTTCTTACATTGTCATAGACATGAATTCCAATCTTACGATCAAGATTTCAGAAGGACTACAGTTCGTTTCTTTATTTGAAAGGCAAAAAGGTTTCCATTTTATTTTTGGTCCCCCAGGCCAGCACATTTCGAAAAGAAAGAGGATATGGGTATATCCAGTTCCTGTCTCTGGACTCTAATTCAGAGCATGCACTAATTTTGAAACTGAACAGATTAAATAAATGTTGCTGAGTGTTACCTTTAAGCCAATGTTAAGTTACTTCTTTTTTTAAAAAAAAGTAGCTTCATTTATCTCATAACATCTCCCTGTGGGAAATACAATGCATGACAACAATTAATACCAACCTAGCCAATATTGCTATAAACCAGAGGTGTCAAACTGCCAGCCCATGGGCTGGATGCGTCATGGCAAAACCGCATCCACCCCATTGCCGGCAACATCATGATACGTCACGTGACGTTGCAAGTTTGATATCCCTGCTATAGACTGTCTTATCCTGACAGTTTATTATTTTAAAAAATAATAAATGTTTAAAATAGAGCATAACCAAAGAGTAGAAATCCAAAGCACCTGACAGCAGGATAAGAAGCAATAGATGGAAAATAATCAAGGAAAGAAGCAACCGAGAACTAAGGAGAAATTTCCTGACTGAACAATTAATCAGTGGAACGACTTGCCTCCAGAAATTGTGGCTGCTCCAACACTGGAGGTTTTTAAGAAGAGATTGGACAGCCATTTGTCTGAAATGGTACAGGATTTCCTGCCTGAGCAGGGGGTTGGACTAGAAAACCTCAACAGAAATTTGAACGAAGTGCTATCTGTGTAAACATGCATTATCTACAGTTTTGATAGGTTGTAAATAAACAGCATTTCCCCTGTGATTTCATGCAATTTTATTGTTTTTATTACTATATTGATATCATATCAGGTAGAGGATATAATCCTCATTTCCTATTAACTATTTTAGTCTTCCCAAACATTCTTTTGAAATAAATCAGGGTGAGCGATTTTGAATGGGCCTGGCCACCAGAGTGATTTTTATGGTTGAGGAAAATCTTGTATCTTTATCAAATCCTGCTAATATTTCATCGCTCCAAATAAAAATCTAATGGTTTAGTTACGCTCACTAGGGTTTACAGGATTTGATTTTCCACCTCTACCTGTGCAAATTACAAATATAAACTCAGAAATTGTATTTGACAATATATTTAACCAGATCAGAGGAAATTACAGTAGATGCAGTCATGCAACATATTAACTTTGGTTAATGTTAATGCTAGATAAGTTTGTTGTGGCTGAAATGATGGAATCTGGGCCATTGTTTAGTTTCTCATTTAGGCTATTGTGCAAATCCTCAAAAATCTTTAATATAGTGGCCAGGTTAAGCATCTTAAATGAATATATAAGTTGGAAGATTTAGTATTTCTTGTCTGGTTTTAGAAAGTAAGCAGGACCAAGCCTGATAGTACTTGGTGGAAGACTATCAGGGAATCCTAGACTATAGTCTCTAGATTGAGGGTTACAGAGAAGACACAGGACTAACCTCTATTCATCAATTGCTTTTGTTGGGCCAATGGAATACAATATCACCGAGTTGTTCTTTTATGAATGAAGGCAAATATACGTGTTCCAGGATAATGTTGCAGGGTTGGTCCCTGAGACCACAAGTTTAGTCTTCCAAGCTTTTGGACTTGTGCTGGAGCCCATCCTCAGGGAACTTATCTCACACCAGAATGTACCAGAACAATTCCAGCATGAGTCCAAAAGCTCTAAAGAGTAAATCTTTGGATAGTTTTCAGATTGATTGGGATAAAACTATTAAAACCTGACAAAAGAACAACTGCAGGATCCAATTTGGGTTGGTCACCAGGAGCAGAATTTTACTCTTCCGAGCTTTCAGATTCATGCTGGAGCCCATCTTCAGGGACCTTCTATCTACCAGAATATTGACTACTGTTGTTCTTTTGTCATGTCTTAATAGTTGTTATACCAATAAATCTGAAAACTAGCCTGGCAAAAATTTAAGATGCTTACGTTAATTTAAGAGATCAAACTCTTGGACCCTAAAAGGGTCACATGATAAACAAAAGCATTACAGAAGTGTTTAAAAAAATAACCACTGATACCGTAGCTTTTTGGTTTACCCTCAGCTTTTAATTGATGAACTGGTTAGCCAGCTAAACGCTGCAACCTTAAATTAAACACTTTTAAATAATTCAGGCAAACGTTTTACACCCCGGTGTTGTAAGGAAAACTATAATGGCATTGTGGTTATAGAGGTGAGCTAACTATGAAGAACCTCCAACTTTCACAACTTTCACAATTAACAACTTTACCAGTTGTTAGTTGTCAGCCTTTTTTACATGACAGCTCTGTGGTGAGAACACAGTAGGAAAACCACTTGGTCTGCATAAACAAAAAGTACAATAAATAAAACTAAGTAGAGTTGAAATGGAAGAGAGGTGAACAAGTTCAAAGGTACACATTCGCACAATGTTTGGATTCTGAAAGATCTTACAAAGATGTTTCTAGGCCAAGGTACTGTGCACAATTTTTACAAATGCTGAGGCTTTACAAAGTAAAAGTCCGTGGTGGGACCGCACACATGCAGTCAAGGTCATGCTTATGTAATAGTGCAAAATCCAGCAACTGAAACCTTGGCACGTTGTTGCTATCTACTCAGTGGAATCCCACCTGTATTCCTGGCAGGCAAGGCAAGCAATTCAGTGTTACAGTTTTACCAACTTGCTAATCATTAAGGCAGCTCCAGTGATCAAACCATGTGTATTAGCTAAATGGTGGCAGTATTTTACCTCTGGATGTTCAGACAATGTTCCCGGATTGTGGTCAGCTAATAATGCATTGTAATTAATAGACTTCAGGAAAAGCTTCTTGTCAGCATGGCGTTGATGTTGTTTTCCTAAGTGCCAACATTACTGCTCTTAGGAGCTTGCTCTTGTGTCAGATGAATGCTTGACAACGTGCACTTCCTACTCTTGAAAATGAGCCTGGTGTCCTAATGCAACAAACGTGGGCCATGTGACCCCATTATGATTTTCTGTGCTATTATGAGTTTTTCTGCCTCACTTCACTCTGTTTTTAATTTTTGCTTTCAGCCTGAAACCACTCTTGTGGCAGAACTGAATAGCTGGGGAAAAAGAAATGAATAAATGATCCAGAGAGGCTGTGATGATTCGGGGCTGAGTATGCTCATTTCCCTTATAAATTACTACGGGTTAAAAGGGTTGGGGGTTCTGAATTCTCTGCTTCAGAAATAAGATATTCTTCTGGTTCAGTTCTTTCTCAACACTCACCTGAATAGATCCCCCTCCCCCCACTTCTTTTGGATCTCTGAACATATCAAAATCTAAAAAAGTGAAATGATATTGTTCAGCTGGAACAGGTGCAAAAAAAAAAACCCCAATCAAACTTATCAGAGCGTTCCCTACAAGGGAAGATACTGAAAGCCTTTTGGATTAGAAACCATTTACTGAGGAATGAAGAAAGTGTGCACACCTCAAAAATTATTTGGAAGTAGCGCTTCTGATCTTGTGTGTATGCCACTTCTCTGCTATTGGAACAGTTTGATTTTTCTTTTAGGCTTTTGCACATGCATGAAAAAGGGGGTGGCTGCTTTAAGGAATTGACCTTTAAAGCCAAGGACACCTTTAAAATATGAATAACATGTTCATCACAGATTCAGCAACATAAACATGGTATTGTTCAAGGTGCAGCTTTCAGATCCATTTCCAAAGCAATCCTATGTAGAGAAACTTACAACTGACAATGTTACTGGTGCCTAGATCATCATTCTTAATCTATTCCTGCCCAAGTATGGATATACTCGTTGAGGCAAAACTGAGAAAAGGCACTCCTTGGCACAAAAACTACATGAGCTTGCATCGATAATGAAAAATATAAATGGAATCATCCAGACCATGCAATTGTTCCACTGGAAGGAGGAGCACCAATGCGGAGAAATTCTGTAATTAGACAACCTTTCAAAAATATTACTGTAAAGTAGGATGAGTGACTACCCTAGAAATGGTTCAATTAATAGGCAATTATACTAATCTTGTTTTGGGAAATAAGCCAAAATATATTCCCTTGCCATCTTCTTTTTATTCACACAAGGATGTTAACTGGATAGGGAAAAACAACCTCAAATTAAACCATAATGAGATGGAGGCCCTATTTGTCTGTAAACATCTAGGCATTCCCAAATCTTTGTTACCAGTGTTGGCTTTAGTTTAGATAGACTTGTGCTCTCTCTACGAAACACCCATTCTTGAACTGTGGGTTCTCCTGGACTCACAGGTCCTGCTTGAGTAGCAGGGGGAAGCCATGGCCAAGGAAGCTTTTGTCCAGCTTATGTTGGATCTGGACGCCTTGGCAATAACTCATGTCGTTGTCATCATCATCATTATCATCATCATTCATCTTGACTATTGCAAGCCATTCTAAAGATAAGTCAGTTGTAAAAAAGACCTAGAATGTAGCAGCCAGAAAGTTAGAGCATAATACTTGCCACTGACTTCACTAGCTGCTATTAAGCTTCTGGGCTCAGTTCAAAATGCTGCTTATTGCTTTTAAAGCCCTGAATGGTTATATCAGAAACTGTCTAACCCATAATAATTGTTTCATCTTGTAAGAGCATCAAGGAATAGCTCAAGGTCTTAACCTTGCAAGAAATGAAAGGAACACGTACCAAAATGAAGTCATTTTCCATGATTGCTCCAATACAGTGGAATATTCTACAGCAGAAATAAATCTAACTTCTTCAATCTTAGCATTCCAAAAATCTCTATAAACAACATTCTTCTTTTCAAGAGTTGCCTTCGGTTTGATCAGATGCTGATACACTGTTTATTTTACATTTTCACTGTTAACCATGCAGCATCAATTGATTTGGGTGGTTTTTTAGAAAAGGCAAATAAATAAATGAATGTAAATATATTTGAAAACAAAAGCAGTGGCTGGGAGATGTATTATCAAGGAGACACTGTAGCTTCCCAAAGAGGAATGTATTTTTTAAAAAAAAAATGCAAGCAAGGGACAAAATCCCCATTACAAAAATATATCTGAATCAGATTAATTTCTGCTCTAGCTCTACATGGTACATATCAAGTAAGATCAGAAAAAGTCTCCACATGGAATAGCTCTTCAATAGTATTGACTTTATGACAAAGCAACAAATTATAGACAAAATGTAATTTTTTTTCCACAACCACACAAATATAAACCAAACTAAAAGATCCATTCTTGATTTGCAATTTTGTTTGAAGACTTGAATCATTCTTGCTAGGGTTTAAAAAATGGGACATTTCTTTCTACACTAATAGGAAATAGATTTTAGAATGGGTTTTCCCCCCTCTAAACAACCTCTGTGTAAGTAATGTTCAGCTGAACAGAAATGCACGATGTATATACAGAACAGACTAATATTGATCTTCCCACAAAAAATATTCATTAAAAAGTAGCACATTCCAAATGGCCGTCAATATTCCCTACAACTCTAGGGATAATGATAAATTCACCAGACTTTAAATAAAAACAACAGCATCCCGAGAGCTACTTCCTTTAGTGGCTATAAATCTGTGTAACTGCAGTTGGGTTATTTTAATTTCTTGCAATGGAAAAATGCTGCTTTCTTCCCTCCTCGTAACTGAGCCAGGATGAAAAAGATCGGGATCCTGATTAGCAAAATCTCCAATCAGTGCTTCCCAAATGGTTCAGTCTGCATCTGTCATCACCTCCAGCTAAGTTTTCTGGGGATGGTGGTACTTCAGTACAGTATTCCTAAGCAGGTCCAGCGTGGGAAAGGCCAAATGGAAAACTGGTAAATAATAATCTATGTATGCACAAAGTCATAGGGTTTTTTCCCCCATCTGAGATCAATTCTGATTATCAAAAGCTCTTTTACTGCAGCATATTGTAGAAAGAAAAATCTTCATCAGGGTCCAGTCCAAGCTGGGAATAAACAAATGGAGACTGCTTTAGAAAGGTGGTAATTTATTGAAGAGCAGAGCCAAACAGAAATGTGGCTCTGGGAAAGCTAACCCACATGGAGCAGGGAGTGGTGGGTTATTATACCTTCTTGGGCTTTTGTGTTTGGAATTGTTCCTGTTTGAGGCTT
Source organism: Protobothrops mucrosquamatus (assembly GCF_001527695.2). Taxonomy (NCBI): domain Eukaryota; kingdom Metazoa; phylum Chordata; class Lepidosauria; order Squamata; family Viperidae; genus Protobothrops; species Protobothrops mucrosquamatus. Next base: position 236,752 of record NW_015388831.1, read on the forward strand.
TGTATTTCCTGTGTCATGTATTTTGACCTGAGTCTGAGTGTGCCCTTTTTGTATTCTGATCCTGGTGGGTTAATCCTATTATGTTGTAAAGGTCATATCTTTACAGTTTGAGTGGGGTATGTAGATTTTAGGGGTCTTTGTCTTCCTAATCTCAGCAGCTTCTAGCTTCCTGGTTCCAACATTTCTGAATAGGATTGTCAAATCTGCATTTCTACAGACCTGGCGTCTGCCTGGGAAGAGGGTTTCTAGGGGTTGGTTTCCGTCTTTTTAAGATTTTCTTTCTCTATAACCATATCATTTTGGGAAATATAATATTCTGCTTTTTAATATTCCCCAAAATATTTCTTTCTTGGGGGGAGGGGGTGCTGTCTTCCCACAATATCTACAGATATTTATTTCCTTGTCTCCTCCAGCCTGCTTGTTTTATCAGATGCTTAGCTGCTAAATTAAGGCCATTTCCAGTGGAGCAACATGGACGACTTCTTGAAACCTCAGCCATGTGGGTTCCATATTGATTCCTCTCCCTTCTACCCCAAATAGGACATCCCTGGAGAGAAAAGTACAAAGCAGTGGGTTTTTTTTTTCAAACTCAGCAACTTTAAATAGGTGAACTTCAGTTCCCAGAATTCTTCTGCCAGCATGCTACCTGAGGAATTCTGGGAGCTGAAGTCCACACCATCTTACAGTTGCCAAGTTTGGAAAAACACTATATTAGTGGCCACAACATTAGTGGCTTTCACCAGGCCAGGGTTGGTTTAAAAATGGAAAAATAGCTGAAATGAGTTCTGCAGCTGAAGCATAAATGAAAATCTAAATCACATTATGCTTGAGACCTAAGAAGACAGATAGATATTCATTAAAAGAAAACCTGGTTTAGACAGCAGCAATGGGCCATTTAAATGCTCAAGTAAAATTGATTTCTTTATCAGGCTCAATAGAGCAACTACAGCAGGGAACAAAGAACCTGACTCACAATGGGAATTTAGCTTCACAAAACCATCCACAGCTGTGAAGGGCTGTGAATAGGTTTTCCCCTCAGATGCTATTTAGATGAATTTGCCATAACAATATTCACCATTACCACCCTATTGTTCAAAGCCATTTCCATACCCTCACTTGATCCCTGTTACCCAGCGGTGATTAAGGCAACAGCATCTTTACCACAAGACATGTTAAAGGGATTTTGCTGCACGCCCATAAGCACCGTAACTGTTGATAGAGGGATTTCAATAATGAATTAGAAAGAATCCCAATGTGGGCTGTTTGTTGTGGGTCCCCTAATGCTTTATCCACACACCATTATGGGGATAAAAGAATGGAAACTGGTAGTGCCATAGGGGAAAAAAAATACCCTGAAATAATATATTTTTATTGTACCAATAGTTACCTAAAGCAACGAGTTCAGTTCAGCATTTCTAGACTCATGGGAGATGAAAAAGCTTGTCTGCAAACTTGAGAGCTACTGAAGGCTGCTTAGTTAAAACTGAATTAGAGTTGAAAGACATTTACCCCAAGCCCTTGCTTAGTACAGGAATAAAAATTAAAACATTCAGTACCTTTAGCAGAGCCTAGTCCAGGGGTAGACAACCTTGGCTTTTATGATTCGTGGACTTCAACTCCCAGAATTCCTGAGCCAGCATGGCTGGCTCAGGAATTCTGGGAGTTGAAGTCCACGAATCATAAAAGAGCCAAGGTTGCCTACCCTGGCTTAGTCGAAGGATTCTTGCCTGTTTTCTTAACATTCAACTCCAGTTCAGTAGAGCAAGGAGTCACTGTTTATTGTTTCATCGCTGATATCTTCCTTAGGAGTCTGCACAAACGGAATTTCAAATCCAGAATAAACTATTATGCTCTGGAAATTCTGCCAAACATTATGAACTGACCAATAGTTCAGGAGAAAGTAAACCTGTAAGTTTTGGACAAAAAAAAAATATTCTAGCTTTGTTTGCCTTCTGTGAGACAGAGAGGAAGATAGTTGCACCTGGTCTCACTTGTCTATAGCTACCACCTAATTTCTGTACTTTATTCAACTAACTCTCCCCTGAAACAGCAATGAGATCCAAATGAGAGATGTCTGTTCATTTGATATCTTTCTGTAACTTCAGTGGCTTGCCTAATTAAACATCTTCCTAAGCCATTTGCACACATTCAGCAATAACCATGCATATTTCTAACTCTAAACAGCCTTTCTGTGTTATTTCAAGGCCACCAGCCCCACCTGCTGGATGAAGCCGTGCGATACATATCCCTGATATGTATTGCATGGTTTTACTGAAGTGATGGCACGTGGACCAATAGAATAGAATAACTTTATTGTCACTTTGAATCTACACTAGTTGGCATACATTAAAATGAAATTTCATTGCCTACAGCTCTCAAAGGGTCACCACCTCCAATATACACTACATAAATATGACAAAAACAAATACAGAATGATGCATATACCCACATATATGACACAGAGAAATAACAGTCTAGTTCGGGTTATGAATACATGTGCATGGCGAGAAAAACTAATCTTGCGAGTTTACCAGACGGATGGCATAGGGAATAGAGCTGTTACAGAACTGGGTAGTCCTGCTAGAAATACTTTGAAACCTCCTCCCAAAGGGGAGCAACAGAAACAGACTGTGAAGTGGGTGTGTGGGGTCTCTAACAATGCTTTGAGCTCTAAGCACATAGCGCTTATAAACAGCATCCTGCATACCAGGAAGTGAGCTTCCTGTGATCTTCTCGGCTGTCCTTTCCACTCTCTGTATGGACTTTCTATCTGAGGCACTGCTGCCACCAAACCAGACAGTGATGCAGTTTGTTAAAATGCTCTCAGTTGTGCCTCTGTAAAAAGTGGCCAGGACAGAAGGAGAAAGATGTGCTCTCCTCATCCGATGCAGGAAATGCAGATGCTGGTTTTCACGCTTCACTAAGGATGACGTGTGGAGAGACCAGTTCAAACTGTTAGTTATCTGCACCCCCAGATACTTAATACTGTTGACCATCTCTACAGCTGCATCCTTGATATTGAGTGGAATACGACTATGCCGGCTCTTTCTAAAACCAAGGCAGTCATAGAATGGATTCCACTTGATAAAAAGTGTCCATGAAAGAGACCTAAAACAAGATGGATCGATGACATCAACAATCATTGCAGGCAATTGGCAAAAGAAAACTCAGGACCGTTTTGGTTGGAAACATGCGGAAGAGGCCTTCATCCTGCAGTGGATAGATAATGGTGATGGTGATGGTGATGATGACAATGATGACATTTTCCACATGACCATCTCTCTGATGATTTCCAGCCGGAGGCTTATTCAACTTAGGGGTTGGTTCTGAAGAGAAACGAAACCAGAAAACATTTTTATTTTAATTATTAGATGCCCATTTCTCATTTGAAGAGAAGCTACTTTGAAAAAGACTCCTGACCTGTAATGAAAACGGCCTTCAGAGGAAATTCTATGTTAAGCTACTGTAATTTTTAAATACAGGTTGACTTACGACAGTTCATTTAGTGACTGTTCAAAGTTACAACGGCACTGAAAAACATGACTTATGGCCATTTTACACACCGTTGCAGCATCCCCATGGTCACATGATAAAAATTGGATGCTTGGCAAGTGACTCACATTTATGGCAGTTGCAGTGTCCCAGAGTCATGTGATCTGCTACCTTCTGACACGCAAAGTCAATGGGGAAGCCAGATTCACTTGACAATCTTATTAATTTAACAAGTGCACTTAACTGATGTGACAAGGAAAATCATAAAATGGGGCAAAACTCACTTAACACGTTTCTCATTTAGCAACATAAATTTTGGGTTCAACTGTAGTCGTGAATAGAAGACTACCTGTAGATTGCTCCAAAGAAAAGGATTTCTGATAGGCGCTGATTAAGCTTGATCACAATTTCTTGAACGTGTTTCAAGAATAGGTATTGAAGAATATTGAAGAATAACTCTCAGTGACAGTGACAGTTCCAAGTAGAAAAGGACTGTATTGTCCGTCTCATATCATTATCCATGAAATGAGTCTAATAATTATCTCTCGCATGATTACAGCAATGATGGAGAGAAAAAAACATAGCAGTCAAAATTTAAGAATATTCAGACTGCTACCCATAATGCCTGGATAGAGTGGGCATTGCAATCCAGAACATTTGGAGGGCACAAATGTATTTTATGTACAGTTCCCGGGAGCTGAGTGGCATATACATTTAATAAATTGTTATCTGTTAACAACAAGGTGAAGTCACCACTGCCAGTTCTGCCCATAACTGAATGTACAGGGTAGTGTTTCCTTACTGACCTACTTGCTCAGTGACCACTCAAAGTTGCAACAACACTGAATAGTGATCCTTATGACAGGTCCTCAAAGCTCTGGTGGTTGCACTATCCCTGCGATCACAAGATGTGATTTGGTTCCTTGACAATTAACTCTCACAACGGTTACAGCACCCCATGGTCACACAATTGCAATTTGCAAGTTTTCTTGTCAGCAGGAAAAATTGCAAGTCATTCCTGTAAATCTGCCCTGTTCTCCCTGCACTCATGTGGTGTGGCACCCTCCTTCTCATGGCCTTCCTGCTTTTGAGGACAGCCTTCATCAGGCCTAACCCCCATCCATCCACCCAGCACGTCTGTGCTCCTTACCACTGCTTCCTAATTGTCCATGTCTTGAGGTTATGATAGCAACTGGGACTGCCAGAATTGTCATCACCAAGCAATCTGGTCACATGACATTATGCTTCACAACCATATCACTTAGTGACAGCAATCTCAGTCCCAATTGCCTTTGTGACCTGGGGATTACCTATATTTGAGACCAGAATGAGACCAGAAAACCATCTGTTAGAAATGCTTTAATTTGTATTCTTTCACTGAGCAATGAATCAGATTCGATCTCTAAACAGTTTCCTCCAACTCCATTTCTAATTTATTAGAAAGACTGGTAACTAGCTTGCTAGCTTTCTTAAGAGCTTCCAACAAGTTCGAAGAGAGCAGGGAGGAACTCTGTTAGGGTAAACTGGCTTTGAAATTCCATTTTCCTTCTGAAATACATTCTGGATATTGTAAAACTTTTGGGATTCCTTGTAATACTTCTAATATATTTTCTCTCGGACATTAGCATTCAAATAGAATGTTGCCTGCACCTCCCACATAATATCCCAAACCTAACATTTGTTAAGAAAGACAAAAAAAAAGTCTACATAGTGGACATAGCAGTGCCTGGAGAGAGTAGAAGAGAAAGAAATGAAGAAGATAACAACATACAAAGTAATGCAAATAGAAATAGAATGACTGTGGCAAAAGACAGCAAAGGTAGTCTCAATAGTAATAGGTGCCTTGAATGTAATTCCAAAACATTTGGAGTTCCACTTGAACTCCAACAGCATTGACAAAATGACCATCGATCAATTGCAAAAGGCAGCTTTACTGAGAACAGCTTACATCCTGCAACAATACCTTTAACACCATCAAACATCCACATCTGCCTATCCCACATCCCTGGGAAGAACTTGATAAGTAGACAAAAATGCCAGATCCAGTCTGAACATCTGGCTGACTGTGCAACAAACCATAATATATATTAATATCTAGTCCCGCCTTAGGCATGAAGACAGGCTGGGTAACTTTGGACCAATTACTCTCTCAAATCAACACACCTCACGGGATTGTTATGCAGAAAATAGGAGGAAGGAATATTAGATATGTTCGTTGCCTCAAGTTATTTATAAAAACAATAAAGGTGGGATAAAAAACTCTAAATAATAAACAAAATTAAACCTTTTCTTCCCAGATTACAGTGGTATTCTAAGAGGAAAAAATTGGGCCTTCATTTTAATTTCCCATTTGTGAAAGCCTTCCTGTAGTGAGAGTTTGACCATCTTCCCCTTCATACACCAATAAGAAGCTTGGATTTAGACCCAAAATCCCTCCTTACAAGTCCACAAATCCAACCCGGCTGTTCAAGGTTTTTGGAAGAGAGGATGCTCTATCTCTTGTCCTTTTACACCCGCCGACTTTAATAGTATTTCATCACTTTTGTTATTAGCTAATCGGAGCCCTGATGAGCAATTAATTCTATAGTATAGTGTAGCTGGGAGATACATTTAGCTGCACGCCTTAGTACTACGGATTATTGTATTGCTTGTTTTGGGGAATCACTAATAAGTGTTTATCACAGGGGAAATAATTGCTAAAGGCTTATCCGAGAATCTGGAGGTGCAAAGGACTTGAGAGGTCATCTAGTCCAACCGCTGCTCCATGCTTTTCTAACACAGAGATCCCCAACCTTGGCCACTTTATGACTTGTGGACTTCAACTCCCAGAATTCCTCAGCCAGCCATGCTGGCTGAGGAATTCTGGGAGTTGAAGTCCACAAGTCATAAAGTGGCCAAGGTTGGGGATCTCTGTTCTAACAGATCTCCCAACCCCGCTGCTAAAGCCGATAGCGGCAGCACAAGGAAGTTTCAGTGACAATGTATGCAATTTGGGGGGAAAATGGACACCGTGCAACCAAGGGAACTAGAATATCTTTCGTACTCTCCTATCTCATTCGAATTAGTCCCCGCAAGGACATAAACCCCGCGCGCTGCTTATCCGACCAATCCGGACTCGACGCGAAGGCCCCGCCATTAGTAACTCTTCCCACCCACGGCTGAAAACCCTTTCCGTACAAGGAGCACGTGCTTCGACAAGCATGACATGCTAGTTTCAAGCATACGGGCGCGGACTGATGACGGCAACAGATGTAGGCATCATTCAACTCTGTAGGTTAGGAAATATGAGAAAGAGAGGCGATAGATAGAGAAACTGGAAGAGGTCCCGGCGGGCGGCTCCACTAAGCGGGGGGGGGGGGGAAGGGCATTATTAAACGCAGCCAATGGCGGAGAAGGATGCTCGTGGGAGTGGGCGGGGCTGAGGGCTTCCGGATAGCGCAAGCAACGTGCCGCACACGCCCTTCGTCGCCGCAGCTTGTCTCCCCGGTCTCCCACGCGCCTTCCCGCTTCCCTTTCCGGCTGCTGTGCGCGCATGTGCGTTGCTGCGACGCTCCGTCAGTCTTTTCCTGCGCCGCATGAGGTAAGTGCTGGCCTGACGCGGGCGGGCGGGCGGGACGGCGAGCGCGTGCGGCAGCCTCCCGTCTTCCGCCCGACCTTTGGCGGGAGGTGGGCGCGGGAGGCCCTTCTCGGCCGCCGGCCGCGCATTGGCGGCCCCTTCCCGCTTCCCTGCGGCTCGCAGTCCAGCCATGAGGGGACCGAGGGGGGCAGAAAGTGAAGCCCGGAGGCCCTCTCTGGCTTTCTGGCGGGTGAGGAAGGGCGGGTTTCCTCGCCTGCGAAGCGGCGGCGGCGGCGGCGGCACCGAGCGGCCACGAGATTCTCCTTCCCCCGAGGCTTTTCTCTCGCCCGGGAAAGGAACGGAGAAGGCTGCCTCTTGAGTCCCGCCCGGGTAGGGCGCGGCTCCACCCAGGTAGGTAGGTAGCTCGCACGGCTGGCGAGGAATGACTCCGCCTGCTGGGGGAAGCTCTCCTGGGTCTCGACCCGGGTGCGGGGCCGCCTCTGGCCTCCGCCTTGTTCGCCCCCTTTCCCGGGAAGGCTGCGACCTCGTGCTTTTCAAAAAACCTCTTTCTCTAAAGGCGGGGGTAGGCAACCTCGGCTCTAAGTTGAGACTCTGATAGCCTGCGGCCTTGGGAATGGACAGAAAAGGCAGTTTGATACTGCTGAATCGTCAGTTTCCCCCCTCCTTCCCATTCATCATCATCATCATCATCCATTAAAACACTCATACATGCTACTTTTCACCTTCGAGCTTTGGATTTAGAAGTTCATTCCTATTATTATTATTATTATTATTATTATTATTATTATTATTTATTGAATTTATATACCGCCCTATCTCCCTTACGGGACTCAGGGCGGTGAACAGGCGATAATAAAACCACGATAAATATACACAAGTTTCTGTTGTAAAATCAAATTAAATAACAGGCCTGTTCTAAAAGTACCCCATACAAAACCCCCGCTAAAACATAATCAAACTACGCCAGGCCGGCCGCACGGAATAGAAGATCTCTTGCTGAAGATCTGCAATTCAAGAGTTTGTCCAGCATAGGGTGTGCCCAAAACGCCTGTTAGAAATATCGCAAGTTGTCCTGAGGGCAGCGATCGCACCTTGTTGGCCTTCCCAGAATTTCAGGTTTGGTGGTTTAATTCCTCCCGACACACAAAAAAAAAAAGGCTTCTGTCTTAATTTCTCCAGGCATTTTTAATCTTGTCTTCCAACAAGAGTCTTTCAGGCTTCCTCTTAGGAACTGAGCCTGGATATTAAGACACAAAAAAAAAGGAGGCGTTTGCCATTCATGGAGGGGGGGGGGGAGCAGGCAAGAATGATTGCTGCCAAAATGCAGTCTCTTTTGCATCTGGCTGCAGCTGCTGCCTGCCTTACTTGCACCACGTACACAAAAGCACACACCCTTGTAGCTTCTAGAGGGTGATGAATCAGGTTTCTTTGTGACAGTTATAATGACAAATAGCTCTCTTTAAGCGACCAAAACTGAATCGCAATGCATTCGACACTAGTGTTGTGGCCAGCCTTCAATAAAACCATTGCAGTAATTGTAATCTGGTCTGATTTAGCCATCGTTATTAATTGAAATAAGTTTAGTATATTAGTTTCCCAACTGCTTCCTTCCCTCCACTTTTCTCAAGCATTTCAAATGTGGCCTGTGAATAACTTGACAAAATAGTTTTGTTTCTTAATTATATAGATGGCTCCTGGAGGATATAATCTGAAAAAGCAACTTTGAAAGATACCTTAAATTGTATTGTTATCAGATACTCTTACAAATAATAGTTACTGAGCGTTGGAAAGCTTTGTCCTCCTAGCTATTATATAACAGTGACCGCATCTCTTCTTTGGTACCCCATTGGAAGTCCACACTGATTTGAAATCATAACTTCTTTCTGAAGCTTCCCCTTTTCTTCCCCCTCATCTAGACAATGCATATTTAAAAGGTATAAAATTCTAATTTAAGCTCTTATCTAAATGGTGAAGAATTGGATATTTATAGAGGATAGTATACCTAATATACTACTGAGCAAAAAAAGTTTGTGAAACATAGAGACTAACATCTATAAGGAGAGAGGAATACACCCTACTTATCCTTTGGTGCAGAACACTATGTAGATAATGCATTAGGTTAAAGCATTAGTAGTAATTTTAATAATATCTTTATGAAGAGGCTGAGAACTGTCTCTTGGAAATTACAGTATTTTCTAGAATTCATTTTGTACTATGGCGGATGAAGTTGACTTCACCACTGGAGATGCTGGTGCTTCCGCCACTTACCCGATGCAGTGTTCTGCACTCCGTAAGAATGGCTTTGTGGTGCTGAAGGGACGTCCCTGCAAGATTGTGGAAATGTCAACTTCCAAAACTGGCAAGCATGGTCATGCCAAGGTAATCCCAGAGTATAATTTAGCTGTTTTACTGCTTTGATGCACAAATACTCTCTTGTGAGTATTAACAATTTGCTACTATTTCGTTTTTGCTTAAACTGCATTTGTAGTTGGTTGTCCTTACAAATTGATTCTGACTACTCTGGGTGGTGGGTGCGCTAGTATTGTGACTCAATTCATCAAATAAAATTTGCATACGATCTTGTTTCTCCAAATAGAACATATTTAAAGTGAACGAATTCCAAAGTGGCAAATTGGACTAAGCATTATATTCTAATGCTGCATATCGGTGTTTTTTTTTACCAGTTCTCCATGGTCTGTTACTTTCTAAATGTTTTGGGGCTAGAAACTGCAGAATTGCTAGTCAACATGGTCTTTTCTGTGCTTTGTCATAATTGAACTTACATGCCAATAAATGATGGGGAGAATCTGTTCGCACAAGAAGTGAAGGGGTGAAAGAAATCCAAATGCCAGTTTGTAGCATGTTTTCTTTCTACAAATTAGTCTAAGATTTGAAACATACCTGGATTGAATTAATGAATCTAATTTTATAAGTCAGTTTCATAAAGAATATAGAAGTAACTTGAATTAATGTTACCTTTGGAATTTGCAATCTTCTGATAGATTGCACCTCAGCAAAATAGTTTGTAGCTAAGAGATGGACAGTTGACATTTAAATTAATCTTGGGAACTTGCTTCTCCATAAATTACCCCACTTACCCACCCATTGTCTTGCCTAAGGCCCTGCAATGAATTTGCATTTAAATACTTGATGAATCTTAGGCATTATCTTACATACAAAACTTTAACACAGCTATTATGTATAATGCAAACACCTGCTAATAGTTTTGAGCTTTTGGGAAAACAGATCTAAAATATGCATAGTACAAAACATCAGGTTTATGACATTTTAATCAATGATAACATTAGAAACGAAACAGGTCTTTAAAAGTTAATTATATTCATAATACTGCAGAATCTATATTGAAACACATGTTCATAGCTAGTTTGTTTCCTCTCAACTTTTTTAAAGAGATATTATGTGGGAAGATCTGAATAAATATAAGAAAATGTGAAATATAATATTCTTGGTAACCTAATTACATGATTATGAATGTTTTCTAAATAGGTTCATTTAGTTGGTATTGATGTGTTCACTGGCAAAAAGTATGAAGATATATGCCCTTCCACTCACAATATGGATGTTCCAAATATCAAGAGGAATGATTATCAGGTAAATGTCTCTGCATCTAGGCTTTCCTTGGACATTGCTGTCTAGATGTGTACAAAATGGAAGCCTCACCTTGGGGAACCTGGTCTAAATTGAGATGGGGCACCCTGTGGACCTCCATATACTTAGGCTGCCCAGCTGTTACTTTGTGATGTTTAAACTGATTCATGGATACCTAGATTTGCAACAATTTATTCTTAATGGGGTTTTCCAGTTTAATATTGTGTAGTATCAATTATCTGTCATTACAGGATCCTAAAAGGTCTCATTACAGTTGTTGCCATATAATATTCTGGATTGTATGATTCCTATGTTTGTAGAAAGAACATGAACATACAGGTAGTCCTCAACTCATGACCATAATTGAGGCCAAATTTTCTGTTGCTAAGTGAGATATTTGTTAAGTGAATTTTATCCCGTTTTACAACCTTTCTTGCCATGGCGATGCTGCAGCGGTGATACATGTGAAAATGGTCATAAGTCACTTTTTTCAGTGCCGTTGTAATTTTGAATGGTCACTAAATGAATCTTAAGTCAAGGACTACTTGTACATGTGAGTTTAGGAAGTAGTAGTAATCAAATGGTTTTCCTCTTGCTAGATTCTAGCTGATTATAAGCATTTCATTTCTTTCCAGTCTCCAGTTACCATTACATAATAAAATTATGCTGCATTATCTATGGCATAATACTACCGCATTGTCCTTTATATCTGTTGTAAATGTGTATGAAACCACCTGTTCCAGTCAGACTGGTATTATTTGGAGAAGTGGAATATTCCAAAATTCTCCAATTGTGGAATGGTATTACCCATCTTAGAATATTGCCAGATGGTACCAAGATTCCTAAAAATCTAAAACCTTTGGATAAATCTTGGTTTGAATTAACATTAATAGTTTTAAAAATGAACAATAAAGAACACATTCTTTTTGTCTTCCCATTTCTGATAATGTCTTCTAAAAAGATTTTCTGACATCTATGATTAATTGTGAGAAAATAGAAATCATACTTTAGTTCTTTAAAATATATGGGCTTAAAAATTGGTTTGAGAAATGGCAATACTGAAAAATATGTTGTGAGGATATTTTAACTTCACAGGTCATTTTGATAACTTCAGGATAGGTGTTCTCAAAAAGAACAACATACAAGTTTTATTTTCAAAGCGGTGGTTCTATAATTCCCCATTTTAATTAAGAATGTAATTGAATAAAATGTTTTATACTTGCAGCTAATCTGTATACAGGATGGCTACCTTTCTTTGCTGACAGAAAGTGGAGAAGTTCGAGAAGATCTGAAAGTCCCAGAAGGTGAATTAGGCAAAGAAATAGAAGGAAAATACAATGCAGGGGAAGATTTCCAGGTAAGGGCGCCCATTTAACTCTCTTAATAGTGACGTCAACTACTGTAGGAGCGTTTCTGATACCTTTTCTTTTCCTTCATGAATAATAGTTTTTTTTCTCTAAAGCAAAGGAAGTGCTTTCTATCTAGTGTATTATTTATTTTTTATTTATTGGTTTATTAAATTTTTATGCCATTCGTCTCCCCACAAGGTGACTCTGGGCAGTTTACAAGTTATAAAACGAGTAAAAATAATTAAAACATTAAAAACTACACAGATTAAAACATCAAAAATATTGTTAGGTTTGAGTTAGGTGTGTTTCTGTCTTTGCTTTCATGTTCTAAGTGTAAGTTGGCAATGTGTGCTCTGTGCTTAACAATGAACATGAATTTTAACTATAGCTAGGAATGCTTAAAATACCTTATTGTTGTTTTTCCACATTATTTTGATTATCCATGATTAAGAAAACATTTCAATGCACAGTTAATGAACAAAGCGAAATTAGCTGGATTCACATCCACAAAATCATAAACCCTGGTTTATAAGCTCCTCTGCTTGGATTCATATACAATAGTCCATAAATAAGTAAACCACATTTTTGCTTAGTGTGCTCTCCTAGCTTTTCTTATATTTATGGGAAACCAATGATTTGCCCAATATTAGCTGTAGGAATAGTAATTTCAAAACTAATAACATAGCAAACTACCATAGATGTATTAATTGATATGATAATATAATGGAATTGTAGAACCTAACAAAATTCTTTTTTCCATTTCTGTAGGTGTCAGTCATGTCTGCAATGAGTGAAGAATGTGCTGTAGCCATAAAACCTTGCAAATAGGACCACCTGGATTAAACAGTTGCTAAAGTACCAGCAACTGCAAATCTTGTATTTTAGTTCTGATTATCACCAAAGCTATAACCTTCACTAGCAACCTCGTGTCTTTGTTTGAAAATAGTGCTGACTGATGTTGCAAGCAGTTTGGCAATATTAAAATTGCTGAAGTTCAAGTGCTTACAGGAATGGCAAGGCAGTCAAAACTGTCATTTTAGATCATGAGGTATTCAAAAGTAGTATGCTTTGCTCAAATGAGACTGTATAGCAGTGCCAATACCAAGGTAGTACTCAGTTTTGAGTTTACTTACATTTTAAAGAAACGAAAGTAATTTTGTTTTAAAATCTTAAACATGATAAAATGTGGCTTGCACTGAATTGTGAAGCATAACTGAGCTAGAGACAACGGAACTCATGTGATCAAAATGCCAATGCTGATGGCTGTGTGCAGCAAACTGTAGTTTTGCTGGCTTGCTCTTAATTCGTCACAATTTGCTGTGATGTAAACATCCAGAATGCTGGATGCTTTCATACTCTGGTTAATAGTGCACAAATGTTGGAGCAGGGTAGAGAGGAAGAGATTCACTAGAGGCCTTTGTTTTCAATGTAGAGTTCAGCCACTTCCAGTTTTTTAAAAAAGGCAATGCCTCAAGAGTTACAGTATTTGATTTGGCTTTTAACTCTTTTTTTGGTTTATGGCAGAAGTAAACTTTTTTTTAGGAATTGGAGCAAACCTGCACGTATCAATGGCCTGAAGGCTAAATTTCAACCCTGTGTCACTGAACAGAATTTGAGCCATGGATTGTCTTGTAGAGTTTATAAAGAACTATGATAGCGCACTCTGTCAAACACATGAACCTCTGGATTATACTAGAACTGATCTGATTCAAAGTCTACTTGAGAAGGATTGGTTAGACTGCGTAGGCAAATGCCTAATTACTAATCAACCTATTATCCATATGATCTTTGCTTGCAAGATCATGTTTCAGCTTGATTAGCATTTGGGGAAAACCTAATTACTTAAATTTGCCTTACATTTTGGTAACAAATGACTAACTTGAACTAGTGACTAGATTCTTAAAACATGCTTAGTTCATTGGCAGTTTTTTTGGGGGGGAATAGTAAATAGGATTTTGAGCTTAAGTTAGTAGAATTGCCCTTAAGCGGTACAGCTAGAGTAGAAGGAAAATAAACTGCATCTGGATCTTTATAAGCTCTAGATTTAACTAAGCAGGTATCTATGCAGAACGGGCACAATACAACTTAAATTTGGCAATAAACACTCTTGAAAAAAGCACAGTCTTGTTATAATGGTAAATTACTACATGTTTCAAGATCTAGGGCTACTAGGAAGCTGAAGGATTCTAGCGTATTGTTAAAAGTTTAATCATGTGAGTGTTCCTTAATACTGTATTGTCAATATCCATAATAGGAATGGAAGTCACAGTTTGAAATGTGGATTTCCATTTGCTAGTATCATTTGTGATGATCATTTGTCCAACAGTTATCTATTGTGCCTGAGCAGCTGAGAATACTGAAGTCATAATTTTAAGGAGTCCTGCTAGTATCTCCCTAGTGGTATCATCTTTTAGGAATTTATTACCAGACGTACCTACTCCTGAAGATGGTACTTAGACTTCAAATTAATTCCTAGCAGTCTGAAACCACAAATTACATAAGGTAGATCAGGAAGAAATACAATATCTATTAGGTAGATCTTATGTAGGACACTGGTAAAACTACAGTATTTCCAATATGCTAATAGCAAAGCCATTTCTCTTGTAGAGGTTAATTGTCTACAAACCCACTAAGTTTACAATAAACTTTGCTATTGAAACAATGCTATATATTTCAGGTTCTTTAAGCTATTTCAGGGCCATCATGTTCTATGAATCCATGTTTAGATTGTTTTTTTTTACTTTTCAGCTGAAACCAATCACATTTAATTTTCAAGAGCAGGGTCAAAATCTTATAAGCTGAGGGCCAAAATTAAGTCTGAAATAGTCCTGTTGTCAGTTTGTTGTGATCTAAGCTATTTGCTTGGGGTCCATTATCTTTTGTTCATTGGACTGCAGATTTTTTTCCCTTAGATGTTAGGGATTCTTTTGTTAAAACCCCAATTTACCTCTTGATGTCTTTGTTGTCTTGCATCTGTGTGCAACGAAACCACTGCTAGTTGAGCCATGACTTGAGTGTATTCTTCTCAGGGCTGCTCTTGTGAAGATGTGAAAGAGCTTAAGTTGATTATTTTAACAAAGCTGCTTAAAAGTTGTAACAGGGTTTTGTATTGCATAAATTTATAGCATGCCTAGGACACAAGTAAAATTTAGTATATTGAATTAAAGGAGTCAAACATTGTGATCCATCTACCCTGTAAGTTAGGTGACATGTTTGACAACAGTAAGCTTTAAATGTTGGAATGCTGACTATGTCTGGGAATTTTAACGGAATAAGCTGTGTTAAATTTTTGTGTGTATGTAAAGAGCAAGATTCTTGTTTGTTACTATCAAAAATTTTCACAGTGTAATTAGAGACATTGATCTTTGTGGTGTTTAGATAGATTGTGGTACTGTACTTGTAGAATTCTGGGCTTTCACATTCAGTGACTGTTACATTAAAAAAGTCATATTGTTTTAAATTAAATGGGGGGGAGGAGGTTTTGTATTTGCCACAATAGGAAGCTCCCATAAGTATGCAATTATACCTACTGGCAAGTAATGTATGCAAAGTTCATTATATAAGAGTGCCCTTGACTTTAAAAGCAAAACTTGAAAGGTTTGTACTTTTTCTGCATTTCTGTAATAGTGAAGTATTCATATGTTTAAGAGTTCTTGGCTTTTAATGACTTGTTTTAACAAAATGTTTGAATTATTTGAGTCACAGTAACAAAAAATAAAGTTTAAACTTAAAGGCTATTTTTATTGTCCCTTCTATATTTCCTGTTCACCATAGTCATGTCTTCTCCAACAAATTGGAGAGGAGACTATTTCATTTCGTAGCACTTCTGCAAATGCTTCTGTGCTATAGTTCTTTTATTTAACATCAATGATCTCCATGCCTAAGGTTTAAGAAAAAATATTGCTGGGAGCTTTGATATGCCTACATATCTTGAAGGGGATAGTGTTTTTACCTTGTCCTGTTGGTCTCCACTTGAAAATATTTTTGGTGGATGCCTACTCCTAGAATGAGTAACTGACACAGCAATTTCTCCCATTTGTACCCTATCTGTCTGACCATGTCCAGATGGTGGCCAAAGTCTTTGGCAATGTATTTTCAGCCCTTTCCAACCTCATGAGTTTCAGCAAAACTTTTCTGAGTTCTGTAAAAATATATTTTGAATGGGGCATGATTGCCTCCTACAATGAGCAGATTGCTGATTTTAACATGTGTAATTTTTATACGGGAAGGCCCCTCAAGCTGAAGTTCTGATTATCATGTAATTGATTAGATTATCTGATTACCTCATTAAGTAGTTCATCCTACGGCTTCACATAAGTTTTCTGTTGAAGAGTGAATTTGGCTCAAGACAAAACAGTATCCTGGGTATTGGGGATTTTTTTTAACCAGAATCTCATACTAAGATAGCTTAATCATCTTGTAGGTTCATTACCACAGGATTATAGTTCTACTAGACTTGGTCCAACCACATACACTTGGCCAAATCTAAAATATCTCACTCCCTTAGTGCCAAAGTAGGACACTCACTGGAATGTTTCCTGTGAGACCTTTCAAATTAAAGTAACTTAGCAAACCTGCTTTAACTGGGTAAGTGCTGCATAGTGCTAAAACTGCAAGAATGCTGCTAATCAATACTCTGTCTATTGAATGTCACGAGTGCTCGGCTCCCCCAATCCTTGAAATTTCGGAGGTATGCTAGAAAGAGTACAGAGAAGAGCAACAAAGATGATTAGGGGACTGGAGGCTAAAACATATAAGGAACGGTTGCTGGAACTGGGTATGTCTAGTTTAACGAAGAGAAAGACAAGGGGGGACATGATAGCAGTGTTCCAATATCTCAGGGGCTGCCACAAAGAAGAGGGAGTCAAGCTATTCTCCAAGGCGCCTGAAGGCAGGACGAGAAGCAATGGGTGGAAACTGATCAAGGAGAGAAGCAACCTAGAACTAAGGAGAAACTTCCTGACAGTTAGAACAATTAACCAGTGGAACAACCTGCCACCAGAAGAGGTGAATGCTCCAACACTGGAGGTTTTTAAGAAGAGACTGGACAGACATTTGTCCAAAATGGTATAGGGTTTCCTGCCTGAGCAGGGGGTTGGACTAGATGACCTCCAAGGTCCCTTTACTATTATTATTATTATTATTATTAAATCAACTGTGTTCTTTGGAAAGACAGATACTGAATCTGAAGCTCAAATAATTTGGCCACCAAATGGGAAGAGACGACTCACTGGAAAATGGGGGAAGATTGAAGGCAAAAGGAGAAGGGTATGGCAGAGGATGAGATAGCTAGATAGTGTCCTTGACACAATGAACATGAATGTGGGCAAACTTGGGGCAAAGGGGAGGACAGGGAGACCTAGCAGCCGTTTGTCTGAAATGATGTAGGGTTCCTGCCTGGGCAGGGGGTTGGACTCGATGACCTCCAAGGTCCCTTCCAACTTATTATTATTATTATTATTATTATTATTATTATTTAAATCCCACGAATGGAGCAAAGGGATTAAGGTTGCTCCCCGTTTTGCTTTTTTTCCTGGCTCTATTCGGAGCTGGCACCTATCCGCCAAGAGCTGTGCACCCCTTATTTAAAATTCTAAATTAAAAATAAAAAAAAGGCTCGTTGGCACGTTTATTACAAAACAGTGCTGCATTCCTGTCTTTGCACTTCTGTTTGACACAAACGTTTATTTTTTTCATTCGCGCTCAACTGGGAACCGGCCATCCTAGAAAACTCTCCAACCATTATGTACCGAACGAATGAGTGGAGTTAAGAAATCATTGCAGTCAGACAGATGTTTGGGAAGCACCAGTTTGCCGATTGGTAAATCTTAGAACCCCGGAAACGGCACTCCCGACACGTGTGAGTAGAGCTCTTACCCGGCATGCATTGCCTCTTAGGGAACCAGAAACGCCCCAACCGGAATCGGGAGGGAGCTGCGCTTTCTAGACGCGCCCACAGTCTCCCTTGGGCGCGTGCGGCACGCCTTACGTAGACTGCGTCATAGGCACGTCGCTATAAAAGAGGGGCCGTGCTGGACGCTCGCTCTTTCCGACATCCGAAGGCCTGGCCGCTATGGCGCCGGTGAGCGGTCGTTGACCTGGCGAGGCGGTGCGGGTTATTTCAAGGGAAAGGGGGCCGACCTCGAAACCTTGTGGGGGTGGCAGTGCTGTGGCCTCGGTCCTTCGTGCTCTCGTTGACAGCTGGGGAGAAGCTGCTCCGAGATGGAGGCTGCGCTGGCAAGAGTGGGCGGTTAAGCCATTTCCTGCGTGGGTTGCTTTGCAAAGGACTCTCCTTTAGGCCAGCGTGCCTGGCTGAGGAATTCTGGGAGTTGAAGTCCACAAGTCATAAAAGGGCCAAGTTTGGAGACTCCTGCCTTAGGCCTTCTTGGGGAGCGGGAAAACGGAAGGGGCCTAGCCAGTGATGAAATAAAGTATCTATGGATTAATGATGGTTGCTTTGGGGGGGGCAGGTATCCCAATGATCCTATAGATCAGTGTTTCTCAACCTTGACCATTTTAAGGCATGTGGACTTCAACTCCCAGAATTCCACAGCCAGCATTGCTGGCTGTGGAATTCTGGGAGTTGAAGTCCACATGCCTTAAAATGGTCAAGGTTGAGAAACACTGCTATAGATGAATGTTTCTCAGTTTCAGTCCCCTTGAGGTGGGTGGGCTTTAATTCCCAGAATTGCCCAGCCAGCTGTGGATAGAGATTAAATAAAACCTGTGATCAATCCATTGTGTGTTGGTTTTCAGTGCATCTCAATCCAGCCCCATGGCAGGATTCCAGATTAGGAAAGACCCTCCCTCCTACAGAATATCTAGGTCTTGAAATTGTCAAAATAAAAATAGATGCTAACCTAAGGGATGTTGTTTGGGTTTCTTTCAGCAAAAAGACAAGCTGAAAAAAACAGCTTTCAAGTATAACCTTGATCTCACCCATCCTGTGGAAGATGGCATATTTGACTCGGGGAACTTTGTAAGTAGTTCTTAATTCTTACCTGTCTAAAGAGCTATGTAGTAGAATAGTAGTGAAGCTTAAGTGTTAAGGAAGGTGGACAATTTTCATGGTTGCAGTTTCTTTTAAGAGAAAGAAATTAGCCATATTTAATTTCAGCCAAGGAAATGTGGAAAACAATTTTGGCTGTGAGAAATCTTTCCCTGAAAAGATAATTAGGTTTAATTCTGTGTTATTAAATATACTTTTCGTCTAGTTTAGTCCCTTAGCTACCAGATATATTGCATAGCTGCATAATTTGATATCAGAAAGCTTGCATATATAGCATGTATTGTGTTAAGTTTCTGGGGTGGGATTAATTTTAATAAAAGACGCTTCATGGGGAGGTGCTTGTATGGTATAATTATATTCAGTGAGTGGAAATAACAAATGTTGGCTGGCTAGGGTTCCTTCCCTAGACCCACACCTAGGGCACCATTCCCTAGTGTTCTCTTTTGTATTTTTTAAAATTAGGAACAGTTCTTGAATGAGAGAATTAAAGTCAATGGAAAAACAGGAAACCTGGGAAATGTAGTTCACGTTGAACGTTTTAAAAATAAAATCACAGTAACGTCTGAAAAGCAGTTCTCAAAAAGGTTGGTTTTCTTTAATATTGTCTTGCAACTTTTCTTTAGCTCCTTGCATCATCATTAATTTTAAATTAAATACTTTGTAAAATATATTGTAAAATATATTGCATTAGATAGCAAGTTTAATGGAAAGACCCTATAACAATTGGACTTGCCATTTTACCTGATACCATATTTCTGCATAAGATCCTTACTACTGGGTCTTGTTCTTTTGTTGGAAGAAGAGTGTAGGGAGGAATTATACACGTAGCATTGCAGTTTGGAAGTTCTTCGTATCATTCCCAACCATCCCCACAACAGTCTTGCAAGGTTAGAAGTAAATAAGGGCTGGAGGTGATAGAGGTGCATTTTTGATATCTTGAAATGAGTTTACAGTTGAATTCAGTTTCACAGTCTTCTTGTTTGGCTTGATTAAATTAGAGTGAACTCGACAGATAACTGCTAAGGTTACTTTCTCAAAATTCTTGTCTGCTTTTTTTTGCTTTCTAATTAGTAGATTCTCAAATGAAGTATTGTACCTAAATCACTTTCTTCATATGGTTAAAGGTACCTTAAATATCTCACAAAGAAGTACCTCAAGAAGCACAATCTTCGTGACTGGTTGCGAGTGGTAGCATCCGACAAGGAGACCTATGAGCTGCGTTATTTCCAGATCAGTCATGATGATGAAGGGTCTGAAGCTGAAGAATAAACAGCTTTTAAATGGAGCATCATGTTCCTTGAATGAACAGAGTATATACGCAATCAACTATTTATGAGCATACATTAATTTATTACCAAACAGATCTTGTATGCTATTTTAAATCTCCTGTTCACCTCTGAGATATATTTTAAAAGTGTCATTAAATGGCTATTCTGAGATAATTTTTTTTGTCTAAGGCTGAGTTGTGTGTGTTTCATTGGGCATATCTGCAAAAATCTTATTTTTGAACCGTATAATATGAACGTTCAATAATGTGTATAATGGGACTATTTTCTAATTAAATCCCCAAGTAAAACTGCCAATTTTCATTTTTTAAGGAGATAGTGTCTCCGAATGTCATTTTAATGGCAAAGGAAGAACTTGTGTATACCCATCAGTCCACAACCTTGGGGGGGGAGTGGGGAAGAAGGAAGGGGATGGTTCCATGTCAGTGGCAGCTGTGCATGCAAGCACACACGGCTCCATTCGCACAAGTGGATGCGTGCTTGCACAAATGAAACTTTGTGCGTGAGTGCAAGTTCCTGCCGCTTGTGCAAATGGAGCTTTTTGTGTGAGCGGCCACCATTTGTGAAAGTGGAGCTGTGGGCAAGCGCTTGCACGGTCCGGTTCCATACGGGTTGCGGGGATATAGAAATGGGATCAACATGACTTTCATGCTGGTTTGGGATTAAGGAAGCTGTAATAGTCAAATATATTACAGCTTTGTTAAACCACATCTGACAATCAGAAAATCATGTCTGATTAAGTGTAAAATGGACTATAGTCACCTTGCTTGCCATCTCAAGATTTTAAGATAATTTTAATCCTGTGAAAGTTATTTTTCTTAATCTTTTTTATTATTTTGCTTAAATCCAGGCATCCTCTAATCCCTTTTTAGATTGGTCCAAAAGGGCCCTTAAGCAACTTAATCTTTTGGTTCCGTATTTCTATAGCCCATATTTTAATCCTTTTCACCTCTATTCCATTAATATGTGTGTGCGTGAATGTGCTTGCAATTTTTTTCTACCAAACATTACGTAACGGAAGGAAACAAAACAGCAGAGTAACATACCCAATTTTATGATACCCTCTTCACCTACCAAGGAGGTCTGCCAAATGAGAAAGGCAGTCTGAAATAAAGCATGCACAAGCTAATTTTTGGGTGACGTGCTGAATCGCAAACTGGTCAGCATATTTTTCAAGCAAGTTGTGTACATGTAGGAAAAATGGATTTGCTTAAAGTAATGTACTGTGAAAACAGTTTGCTAACAGTCTCAAAATGTAGGGATAGGTATAACACGTTTTTTTCAGAATGTGCTATAACAGTGATGGTGAACCTTTTAGAGACCGAGTGCCCCAAAACTGGCCCCGCCCCTGCTCTGCCCCCTATCCCCACAGGACCACTCACCGCCTCCAGGGCCCGCCGTAGATCGCCCAGGCAGCCCAGCAGTGCTATTGCGGCCCTGCAGCATCAACTACATGATGGGGTGTGAGGGCAGTCTTGCTACGCTGCCTGGCTGCCATGTCCTTGGGCTGCGCTGCTCCGTGTGGGCCATACTCGAGGGTGACTCTCCTTCAGGGGGGCTGCTGGAGAGGAAGGGGTAGCAGGGGGAGGCAAGGCTGGGGCAACGGCACGTGTGCCCACAGAGGGCTCTGAGTGCCGCATCTGGCACCTGTGCCATAGGTTCACCACCACTGTGCTATAAACTTGCATTTTTGCCCCCATTTTTTGTAAATAGTTACTATATATTATACCGTTCCTATTTCAGGGGTCTCACAGCCAAATTGTAGTCACCGGCCTTTTTGACCTGGTGGCTATGCTTGGAATTTGGAGAAACTGATGGGTGCTATCTTTTTTCAAAACCAGTGAGAATATATAATTTGACCCTGAATTTAATATATCACATTAAGGATCACTCGCAAATATATGGATCTCTTTCCCATCCCTGCGTTACAAGCCCACAATAGGTGTGTTGTCATTTCTTGAATATATGTACATATCCTAACTTCTTTCCTGGCAGAATGTTCTCCAGCCTTCCCAAGTTCTCATAATAGTCTCAACTTACACAGTCCCAATGTATCCTTTCCTGAACTTCCGTTGGCTTGCCTTTCAACTTGGTACAACTGCCTTATTTCCACCCTAACCTCCCCTTTTCCTAGAGCAGCATTGAGCCTTGGAGTCTGAGGAGGGGCAGGTCAAGAGCTCTTCACACTGAAGCCCTGGGTCTCACTTGCTCCAATCTTCCTCCTTCTTTCTGATGGCCCCAGGACTTTGCAGTAAGTCAGTATGGTAGATCAGCTGCTCTGAAGGACACTTTAATGAACATCCAATGCCATTTGTAGCCAGAGGGAGGAGCTCCAGGCCACACCATGCTACTGCATATTAATGTAGCTGAGTCATTGTTCAGTTAGCCAGGGGTAGTCAACCTTGGCTCTTGTATGACTCGTGGACTTCAACTCCCAGAATTCCTGAGCCAGCTGTGCTGGCTCAGGAATTCTGGGAGTTGAAGTCCACGAGTCATAAAAGAGCCAAGGTTGACTACCCCTGAGTTAGTCTTTCCTTACCGATCACTTATTGGGAACTGTTTGAAATTATGATGGCCCTGAAAAGGAGAATTACAAGCGTTCTTCAAAGTTGTGATCGTCACAGCATCCCCACAATCACATGATTGCCATTTGCAACCTTCACTGCTAGCTTGCGATAGTGGGGAAGCCAGCGGAAAGTCTTAAGCTGCAATCAATCACATGATATCATGATTAATTTAATTGTGGTGACTTGCTTAATGACCACAGCTGGAAGTGATGTTATAAGTCAGCACAGTGACAGAGTTGCTATTCTTAATTGCAGTCAGTAAAATGGTGGCTACCTATACACAAATATTAATTAGAGCAGTATTTCTCATTCTTGGCCAGTTTAAGATGTGTGGACTTCAGCTGCTAGAATTCGCTAGCCAACATTGCTGGATCCCTTAATCAACCAGCCTATTCAACAGTCACTGATGGTGGCTGAACACTTAACTATTTACAAATTGATTCATTTTATATCAATCAGAATAGAACTGGAAGGGACCTTGGAGGTCTTCTAATCCAACCCCTTGCTCAAGCAGGAGACCCTATATCATTTCAGATAGGCCCAGTCTTTTCATAAAAACGTCCAGTGATGAAGCACCCACAACTTCTAAAGGCAAGATGTTCCACTGGTTAATTGTCCTCACCATTAGGAAGTGTCTCCTTAATTCCAGGTTGCTTCTCTCCTTGAGTAGTTTCCATCCATTGATTCTTGTCTTGCCCTTTGGTGTTTTGGGAAATAATTTGACACCCTCTTCTTTGTGGCAGCCCCTCAAATACTACAGTACTGCTATTATGTCACCCCTAGTTCTTATTTTCTCTAGACTAGCCATACCTAATTCCTGCAACTGTTCTTCGTATGTTTTTGTCTCCAGGTCTTTAATCATTTTAGTTGCTCTTCTTTATCTGGAGAATGAACTCGCTGTTTGGAGATTCTTCTGCTATTCACCAACTCTTTATATTTTTCATCTAGCACATTGGTTCAGTAGGATGCAAACACTTTCACATTAATTACCTCTGTTGCACATAACAACAATCTGACACAATCTGCGCAGGAAGAGGCAAATGGCAATGTAACATGATGATGGAGAACTAAAGCAGGCAAATGAGCTGCCACTTGGAATGCTAGCAATGCATTTTCTGTTTGTTTTTAATAGCCACTGGATTTACTTCCACACAGAATGGGGATAACAGTAGTGAATAGGTTTCCTGAGGTCTCACAAAAGCCCCAGCAGTACAAATACTACAGATGAATGAATCGGGCTATTTCCAGTCCGTGTCAGTTTTGTATCTATCAGTTGTCAGCCAATTCCATCCAATTTCTGTGCTCTATTATGTTTTTATAGTTGCATATAGGTAGTCCTCAACTTATGGCCATTTGTTTAGAGACCGTGTGAAGTTATGACGGCACTGATGAAAGCAACTCATGTCATCACCATTTGAGACTTTCCGAGCCAGTCTCCCAGCAAGCAAAACCGATGGGGAAACCCGGAGTCGCTTAGTGACTGTGTGATTTGCTTAATCACAGGGAAAACAGGTTGTAAAATGGGTGCAGTCACATGATGACTCATTTAATGACTGCATTGCTTAGCTACAGAGGTTCTGATCCCAACTGTTGTCGTAAGTCTCAAGGACTATCAGTACCCTCCTTGGAGTGTGCCTATTGGGATTCAACATACCAGGATTTGTCAGCAGGTGGCAGCACCTGGCCAACATTGAATTGGGAAATTATGCTCAGGCTTGATTAGATATTTGAGGGAAAACTTGTATTCCCAGAGCTGAAGGCTGGATAATGAAACTTCCGGGGGGGGGGGGGGCGGCACAGGGAAATGGCAGATTATCTTCAGATGGATACAGGTAGTCCTTGACTTACAATCACAACTGACCCCAACATTTCTGTTGTTAACCAAGGCAGTTGTTAAATGAGTTTTGCCCCGTTTTATGACCTTTCTTGCCATAGTTGTTAAGTGAATCACTGCCACTAATAACACACTTGTTAAGTGAATCTGGCTTCCCCATTGACTTTGCTTGTCAGAAGGTCACAAAAGGGGATCATATGACCCCGGGACACTGCAGTCGTCATATGCCATTTGCCAATTGTCTAAATTTTGATCATGTAACCACGGGGATACTGCAAGAGTTATAAGTGTGAAAAACGGTCATAAGTCACTTTTTCAGTCCTGCTGTAACCTTTAATGGTCACTAAATGAATAGTGGTGAGTGAGGATTCTGAGCAATTCCATATGATGGGAGCCTTTTTCTGCCAATGATGTGATAGCAAGGACATTGCTTCAAGCATCATTGCCGTAATCTGCTCAGCAATCATTTTCTTGCTTTCACACAGTGTTCCAGACATGCTCAGTTTGGGGAAATCAAATTAACAGCTGGATTCAGTCAAGAGTGCCAGCTCCCCCCCACAAAAAAAAGCTGGTTCGCGAGCCCTCAGGAGGTCAGTTGGGATTTTAAAAGCCTCCAGATTTCCAGATGACAATTACCAGCCCTAGAACCAAGTGCTTTGTTATCTTTGTAGGGAGCTCCACATTAAGAAATGTTGGGTGTTATTTCTGAAATTCCACTCTTCCCCATGCACGCCTCCTTTTCAATGTTCAGCTAATCTGTGTGTTTGAAACTGAGCCAGCCAGTGAAAACTCTCTGAACAAGTTATCAACTTGGACAAAATAGGCTTTGTTTTCCAAACTACAACAACGTGCTCATCAAGCAACATTTGTCTAGGGCACAGGGAATTGTGGTTTTAAGCATTTATCGCTGCTTCTGCTGATAGGGTTTATTTGCAAAGCTGCCAATTTTTCAGTCTCCCGCTTTAAATGTTCCTAAAGCGATATTTTAAAGGAAGCGTTAATTGTTTCCTGAGTCCATCCTGAGCCCAAGAAGATAACCGAGTGGAATTTTTCAAATCCTGGCATCAGAATACATGCCGGTTTTACATAGTGTCAGATTGAATGATTAGTACTGCCAGGTGGATTTGGAAGAAAATCAGCAGATAAATACCAATCATCAAACTCTTTAACTGGATTTTTGAAGTTAGCAGTACTGGTGGCACATGCAAGCAAAACCTTCCTCAATTATTAAAGCAGCAGCTGTATTGACTGCTCCAGATGGATGGGATCATCTCAACTATAATTTTATCGTGTAGCTTTTCTTTGATTTCATATTTGAATTGAATTGTTTTGTTATTTTTATATTATTTTAAATGGTTTGTCCGATGCCCAGAGTCAGAGGGTTTTCATGGGTTGATTTCACCTTCATGGCATTCAGCCTCTATTTTGAGCCAGGAACAAATGAACATCATGCTTGAGAGGGTCTTGCAATCTTTGAGCCAGCAAGATAGACCTTCCAAATTGTACAAAGCTCAATGCATTGACTGATGTATTTCTGGCTTACACTTCTCATGACTTATGAAAATTGATGACTTTGACCTGTCTCTCAAGAAATCAGTCAAACAGGAGAAACTTTAGCTCTGTTTGTGGCATATTTATTACAAGGGGTAGCCTCTAGGTGTGTTGCAGGTTACCAGACGTGGACTAAGTTCACACAGCATGATTGATTTGGTTTCTTAATTAGCTTACATTCTGGATTTGCACAGTACACTGAACTCTAACTAAAAAATGTGGATTCACACCAATATCATCAGAAAAACTATGAAGATGAGACTATCCAAGCTTAGCATGTTGCATGAGTGCATTTTTTAGGATTACATTTGCCCTGATTAAGCATGTTTTATGCACACAGCCACAAAATTCCTCCATGTTTTTAGGTAGTCTGAGGAGTCAACGATCCTATACATTTAGAGCAACGGCTCCTAACCTTTTCTATACACCGCACCCCTAGAACGCTTCTGATATATTCTCGCACCCCTTACAAAAGTTCAAAATAACGGCAACGAATTATGCATATACACTATAATTTTGAAAACCCAAGTTTTCACACCCCCTGGAATACCACCTCGCACCCCCGGTTGGGAACCCCTGATTTAGAGCAATGTTTCCCAATCTTGACAGATTTAAGATGTGTGGACTTCAACTCCCAGAATTCCCTAGCATGCCGGTGACTATACTGGGGAATTCTGGGAGCTGAAGTCCACACATCTTAAATCTGTCAAGATCGGAAAACACTGATTAGAGCTCGGGTGTCAATCTGGATCGCGTTACATGACGTTTTGTGACTTTTTTGCCTTTGCAGAGCTGGGGTGCGTGTGGCCTGCATGTCCGCCAGTTTGACACCCCTGGATTTGAAGGTATAAAATAGGAGAAGACTGGAATAGGAAAATAAAGCATAATGACTTTTCTCCCCAGTAGGTGGAGCAATGTCTTTAAGATGCTGTGGAATATTTTTGGCATCCTCTCCCTCACATCACATACACTCACAAGTAAAAAGAAACATCATGCTTTATTGAATGCAACTCATTCCTAAATGCTGCATTGTTATCACATGGTGTTCTATAGCTTTCTATGCAATCATTTTCTATGCCTGCAAAATATGAAAGTTTCAATTTATAAAAGCTAAAGGCGTCCTCATTGTTCTGCAATAGTAAAGGAGCACACAATCCTTTGTATAAGAAATACAATGCAAATTTTTATCTGCAAGTTTGACATGGTACAATAGAAGGAAACCTTTCCTCTATCCATGCCTTGTTGCTGCTTGCAAAGGCTACTGTTCAAAATTTGGAACTCTGGATTTCAGGTTTGGACCTGGAAGAGCCAAGACTTAGCTTTTTTTTCAGGGTAGTAGCCTGCAGAATGGAAGGGATCTCATCTTTCAGCTATTCATAGCTTCCTTGCTCCATCTGGGCTTGTCCATAAGAACAAGCAGCTGAGGCCAGCACAAATGCTCAAGTAACTAGATGTATTCCTCTGTGAGAAAATGTTTTATTTAGGGGAAAAAATTGAATAAGGGAAGACACCATTTAAATGGCAATATAAAGTGATGCATGGCATGAAAAACATAATACGAAAGCATCTGCCTCTTTTCTTCTTTTAATATTGGAACTCAGGAATTTTAAGTTAATGGTGGCTTATTCCAGACACATAAAAGTATTGCTTCATATAGTGATGATGAATCTGGGGAAATTAAAAAAGCTGCAGTGATGGCTACCAACTTGGGGAAGGAGGGTCTTTAAAAAGGGGTAGACAAATCCAACTGTATATGTACATTCTTCTATCATGGGCAATATGCCTTTTGTTTCCAGCTGTTGGGAATCATGAGAAGGAATGCTACTGTCTCCCTTGGACACTGCTATCATGTCCCCCCTCGTCCTTCTCTTCGTTAAACTAGACATACCCAATTCCAGCAACCGTTCCTTATATGCTTTAGCCTCCAGTCCCCTAAGTTTTAATTCCAGTTATGAAAGAGCAGGTTCTCTGCTTTCTGCCAGCATGAAACTCGGGCAAGAAAAGACATTACATAAGAGCAAGAAAGGACAGTCAAAAGCATTAACCAGAGATTATTAATATTCCAGCATTCCATCTCAGTCTCCCTCTTTGGTGTATTATCCATGTGAATCCATGGCTATTTCCAACAGACCTGCAAAAGAAGCCACAAAGTCACACATGTCATGATGTCATTATGCAAATGATCTTATGACATATATAGCATCACCTGTCCCAGTTAGCAAAGTGCATATATTAGCCAGGGATAAGCCAGCTTGCTTGGTTTTGAGGCCTAAAAACCAATGATTCTACTGGTAGGATCCATTGTGTTAAGAATTTTAAACTGGCAAACCAGAATGGTAAAAGAAGAAATTTAGATCTCATTTTTGGAAAGCCTTCCACAAGTTTATAAACTTCTTCCGCTATGTCTTTTCATTGGGTGAAACAATATGCAGGTAGTCCACTAAATGAATTGTTCATTTAGTGACCGTTCAAAGTTACAACGGCACTGAAAAAAGTGACTTATGACTGTTTTTCACACTTTGTTGCAGCATCCTCATGGTCATGCGATCAAATTTCAGACGCCTGGTAACTGATTCATATTTATGACAGTTGCAGTGTCCTGGGGTCACGTGATCCCCTTTTGTGACCATCTGACAAGCAAAGTCAAAGAGGAAGCCAGATTCACTTAACAACCATGTTGCTAACAACTACAATGATCCACTTAACAACTCTGGCAAGTAAGGTCATAAAATGGGGCAAAATTCACTTAACTGTTTTGCCTAGCAGCAGAAATAGTGGGCTCAACTGGGGTTGTAAGTCAGGGACTACCTGTACGATTTGTTAAAACTAATTTGATCTTCTTTTTAAGGTGATGGTGCTTTGATTTACCCCATTATCTCTACTTCAAATGCTCTCCCAAAAGCACGGAGCCACCTCATAAGGCCAAAGGGATGCTAGCTGAGATTTATGAGGTCTGAAATTCAGTATACTTGGAGGGCATTTGTTAGCCCAGGTAGCAGCTGTTTCCTCCCCCCCTCCTCCTCCAAATTATATTATTTTAACCATTAGAAGGGGTTGCCTGAACTAAGCAATCTAATGCCAGAATTAATATCTGGATCAGCAATTTCTCATAAATAAATATATAAATATAAACAAAACCCAGAAGAAGCCAGGAATTCAATCATAAACAGGTGCATAAAGAAGCAGAACTGAAATCAAACGAAAATCTTGGGTTGTTGTTTTTTTTTTTAGCAGAGAAGGTCCAGAAAAACTTTTTTCCTTGGATAAGTCTTTTCTTTGTCCATCCAGGCAACACCAACAGACCATGACGTAGGTTTTGGAATATTAACATGTCAATATCAAATGAGTCAAGCTTGGTTAGTACAGTTTTCATTAGTTAAAGTTTTGCCTTGCCAGCATGGTAAGGATGAGGGAGTGGGATGAAGGGAACAGTGTTTATTTTATTTCTACAAGTGCCTGCCACTGACAACATAATATCTACAATTATGTAGCCAGCAATTAACCTCATGCTAGAAAACTACAGCATTTGGAAGCGCTGGGTTTTGGAAGAAGACGGGTTGAAAAACAGAATCTAACCAAAAGTTTATAAACTTGGGTGTGATGGGATTGTTGTACATGGATACTTGATTGCAATAGCTCTATTGTGAAATTCCATTGGCCTGAAAGTAGATGAAACTGGGATCAGAACATTAGCGGGGGACAAAAACCATACTTGGATTTGAATGGCATGGTATTCAAACCACTTTGATCCGAAAAATCAGGTGGAGCCAGGACAAAGAAATAGGTGGGGTCATGACAAAAAATAAAATGTGATCTCATTTACATTACTTAAAAGCAATCAACATGATTTCCTCCGTGTATTTAATATGTTTCCTCTCTTGAAAACATTATGAATAGCAGCTTGATGTTAATTTTGGAAGGGTTGTGAGAACCACGTTAGAGTCTTTGGGGCTTCAGATACTTTTAATAAGTTATGATTTAAACTTACAGAAAACAGAGTCCTTTCCCCACATCCCTGAAGGTCATGCTGGAGATCTGGATGCATTTCTGAGTCCAGAATCAGGAACACCACTTCCAGTTTAAGTTCTCAAGGATCAAAAAAATCTGATGAGCAGAACAGAAGGAAGAGTTCAGGGCTTTGTCAGTTAGCATTTAAACAAGACCAGATCAATCAAAGGGGTTCTTAAGGGTGTCTGCCAATATCAGGGAAGTTGATGTTATGAGCCAATTTTCCCTCCACATTGTGCTAAGTCACACTCCCATCATCCTTAATCAGGCTGATGTTGGAAAAAGCAGAGAGGTGATGAGGTAAGCCTTATTCTTTGCTTTTGTCATGGTCTTTAATTTATTTCTACCATTTGTGGTACTACATTATGTGGTGTGTACTTTTCTGGGGTAGCCCACATTTGACATTTGTGCTACTTTTGGGTAGGTTCCTATCCGCACGACCCTGCAGCTTCGTTGGTCAGAAGCAGCAAAATGCATTGATTCTATGGCAAGATGCAGTTCTGCACCAGCAAAGACTGAGTTTTGATATGATTGATATCTGTTGGTGGAATAGCCACATGTGGGTATCTCAGGATCTTTAGCATAATGACATTGATGTCCAGTTGGTTCTAAAATGTATTTGTTTAATTATTTATTTATAACATTTATTGGCTGCCCATCTTATCATAGGCTAACTCTGGGCGGCTAACAGTTACATCTAAGCTAAAACATAAAAAGTTAAAAACAAACATTGAAACCAAAGACGCACGGGGAGGGCGAGGGTGGAGTGGGGGGGGGAGGTGGGATCTGTTATTACTCAAACAACCACTTCCATTGTGCTGTTCCCCCACTGGGGCCCTAAGCTGACTGGCAAAGCCACATCTTTAGGCCTTATGAAAAGATAGAAGTATTGGGGCCAACTTCACATCGGGCAGGGGATGTTCCAGAGGGCAGGAGCAAGGCCCGCCTCCTGGACCTCGCCAACTGGAATAATTGGACTGATGGGACCCACAGCATGCCTCCTTTGCTGGCACAGTGGGGTGAGACGGTCCCTCAATTGACCTGGACCCATCCCATGAAGGGCTTTAAAGATGATCACCAACATCTTGAATTGCACCCGGAAGCAGACTGGTAACCAATGAAGCTTGCGGAGCAGTGGTGTTACAGGGGCCATTCTTGGGCCCCCCAAACTATCCATGCTCTTCAAGGGTAGCCCCATGTAGAGGGCGGTTACAGTAATCCAGTCATGAGATGACTAAGGACTGAATGACTGAGCGCAGGAAATGAGTGAAAAAACAGTTTCAAGCTCACAGCACAGCACAGCACCTCACTTGATTTTGCTGAAATCACCACGGGGGACTAATAAGCTGAAAATAATAGAGTTGTGTTGTTGTCTGAATACTAATTTTTGCATTGGCCAATTGAAGGAAATTACATTTTTTGGCTTAGCCATGGGACTTTGACCACTGTGCATCATGTCTGGTGCATAAGTGTTTGTGGGAGGGGAAATGAGTGATTATGTGGAAATCTTCTTCACAGTCAAGCACCTGCTCACAAGAACCTTGATATCCAAGTTATTTATTTTGCTTGCCACTTCTATAATAAAGAAGAAACACAGATAATCCTCGACTTACAGAATTTCTGTTGCTAAGCAAGACTGTTATTCAGTGGGTACACCCAAGTTTATAACCTTTTTTGCCATGATTGTTAATCAAATCAAATCAAATCACTGCTGCTGTTAATGGAATCATGTCATTACACAAATCTGTCTCCTTTCATTAACTTTACTTGTTGGAAGCTGGCTGGGAAGGTCCCAGATGGTGATCACATGAACCCAAGACATTGCAATAATCGTAAATACATGTCAGTTGCCAAGCGCCCAAATTTTGATCACATGATGATGGCGATGCTGCAACTTTTTTCCAGTATCATTGTTAATTTAAAAAGTTGCTACATAAATGGTTCTAGGTTGAGAACACAGAACATAGAACAATAGAGTTGGAAGAGACTTTGGAGGTCTTCTAGTCCAACTCCTTGCTCAAGCAGGAGATTCTATGCCATTTCAGATAAATGGCTGTCCAGTCTTTTTTTTTAAAAGCCTCCAGTGAGTCCAGTTGCCTCATGAAAAAGCACCTTTGGGATAACTATGACCTGGATGGCTGAGAATCTTCATAGACCTCCAGTGATGGAGCACCCACAACTTCTGAAGGCAAGCCATTCCATTGGTTGATTGCTCTCACCGTTAGGAATTGTCTCCTTAGTTCTAGTTTGCTTCTCTCCTTGGTTAGTTTCCATCCATTGTTTCTTGTCTTGCCTTTTGGAACAACTTCTACATAATTTCTATTTTTATGTCAACAAAAATAAGGAATGGTTTGCCAGTCCACTGAGGACTGGCAACTTTATGCATGAATACTTGTAACGTTGGTGGCAAAGTAAACCTTTCTCTTCTGCAAGCTAATACTCTGATGCAAAGTTTAGACTGATGCTTATGACATGTTTACAAACTGTAACGAAGAGATATGTGTCAGCATTTTAAACTAATTGAAAGACTGAAGTATAATAACATAGTGAAAAAGACCTGAAATTTATTCTCTCTCTTTTAGCCAAACATAACTGAAAGCAGGTGAAAATAATTATGTAGAAAAGTCTGAGTATGCCATCTTTTTTGGGTGCTCTAGTCCAATTTATGTATTATATTAGTTTATTATAATAGTGCTGATTTCCAATGAATGTTCTTGAGCACATTTTCCAAATGAGCCTAGCTGTGTGGTATAATCTATGATGCTTTGGGACAAACCATTTATCTAGGACAGGGGTAGGCAACCTTGGCTCTTTTATGACTCGTGGACTTCAACTCCCAGAATTCCTGAGCCAGGAGTTGAAGTCCACGAGTCATAAAAGAGCCAAGGTTGCCTACCCCTGATCTAGGACTTCTGGAAATTGCCAAAATTGAATGAGATTGAACTGGACTGGGCTTTGTGGGCACTACTCACCAAATTACAATATCAGCAATGATATTCCATAGGAAAAACACCATGATAAAGTCATTGGGCATGCCAAAATTAAACCTAAAACAAAAATGGGCCACATCAAAGTTCCTAATGAAAGCTTGACTTTGGAAAGAACAGCCCGTCCTAAAAACAAACCTCCAAAACAGCAATTCTGTCTCAAAAATAACCTTGGCAATTTTGTTTTGAGAACTGTGGTGGAAATAGAGGGCAGTTGAATAGACAAAGAATCACGAGACCAACAAAGGTGTGCTGTCCTTTGATATTTCCTGTAATCCAGCTGTTGCTCATCCAGCTGTTGCCCTCTGGATATTTGAACTTCAAGTCCCACAATTCTCAGCACTGGACCTGCTACCTGACACATTCTGAGAGATGAAGTCTGTATATCTGGAAAGCACCCAACTTTATTAGTCTCTTAAGCCTGTAGAAAAGTATGCTGGCTCAAGTAAATTCCCAGGGAAGGTTTATTGTGATATTGCTCTCAGCATGTAATTATTTCCTAGAGTGAGTAATTTGGAGACTCTAAAGGGTTTTTTTGTTAGTATGGTGTTCCTAGCTACTTAGAAGAGGGAGAACAAGCTCTTTTGAATGTAGGTTGCTCCTTGCTCCTTGAAACAACAGTGTGACATGACTGGGCATAATGTCAACAAGATATGCAAATGTTAAATACTAATTAACACAGTTTTCAAGTCTGACAAAACTTGTACAACAGCAATGAACTCTTCCAAACAGGATAAATTGTTCCAAGCTTCAGTGTGATCAGACATTTTTTAAAAAAGCAACAGCCTAATATTGCCCAAATCTATGGAAAGTTAACATGTCAAGAAAGAACACTCTAAGGTTCACCCTGCTGTGACAACCATCTGCATACAGAATTTTTCAAGGGATGTAGCCTGCATTTAAAGAGGAAGCCTATCAGTTGTTTTTCCAAATCTGAAGAATGCCAAAGATGCTGTACCATAGTTCATTTCTCATGCATTCCAGTACAAAAGCAGGCTGAGGAATCTGGGTTTTGTAATCCAGTGACATTAGAATCCACCAAACTGGGGGCGAATAACAAAGATCAACCCATATATCAGGGAAGTAATCCTTATTTAATTCCATCCTTAGATCCCCCTATTTTTGGTGGTTTTTCAGTTAAATATTTGAAAACACAATCAAGGGGGAAAAACAGAAAAATGTAGAAAACCCCCAAAGTAAATATGAAAGAGATTTATAAACATTAAAAATAAAAAAATAAAAATTCAAGGCAATTGTGTGGTTGCACATATTAAATACAGTATATCACGTGAATAAATTCATTCAATTTATTACTAATCAGTTCATTAGTAAAATCAATATAATCAAAGCAATAATGAAAGACAATATTCAGCATGGTATAGTAAAAGAGCCTTTCTTTTTAAAAAAAAATATCCAGAGTTTTCCATTAATGTGCATTCTGTTCTCTTGACAGAAGTTATATTAAGGTCTAAGTTACATTGTCCAGTAGAATACACTCATTGTTTGCAACATCAAAAAGAAAAACAGTTGATACAGAGGGGGCAAATTGTAATAATTCTGAGCAATCAACTGAGTTCAGGTTTTTGTTTAAACTATAGGAAGGCATAATTCATTTAGGATACTGGATTGTAAAGTGAATCCACCCATCCTGTTTCCATATCCCCTCCCAGGCAGCAGAGAGTTCAACACATCTACGAGATTATCATGTGTGTTTATTTGTGTATACACACACAGGCACACACACACACACACATACACACACATCAGTAGAACAAAAATTAGGATGCTGCATTAGGAATAGGAAGAGCTAGATATTGAAAAATTATCTAAGTAATGAATGAGTAGAATGTAGTA
>NW_015388831.1:272617-284479 GCF_001527695.2 Protobothrops mucrosquamatus
CGTCAGCCAGACAGTGCCGGCTGGCGACCCCAAGGGGGAGGGCCTTCTCTGTGGGAGCTCCCACCCTCTGGAACGAACTGCCCCCAGAGATCAGGGTGATCCCTGATCTCCCTTCCTTCCGCCGCGCCCTCAAGACATGGTTGTTCCAGCTTGCGGGGCTGGCCTAAGGGATTTTAAAGGGGTTTTAATTACTTTTAATCAGATGAGTTTAAATATTTCTTTTTAATCAATTTTAATAGGTGTATTATATGTTTGTATTTTATCCGATTGTTAGCCGCCCTGAGTCCGCAAGGAGAAGGGCGGGATATAAATGTAATTAATTAATTAAATAAATAAATAAATAAATAAATGTTAAGGCTGGTCCTTTATGAAGATCTTCAGTTCCAGGTTTGGACAGGTAGATGTGAGAAAGAAACTCAAAGTAAACCCACCTTGAGTTTCTTTAGTATAAGAAAGTATAAGATGGGACAGAGAGACTTGCAGCCTTTCAAGATTGGCTGTCTTGGATGACTGTAATGTGCTCTACATAGGTTGCCCTTGAAGAACATCTGGAAGCTTCGGCTGGTGTAAAATGCATGGGCAGTTATGTGCACAGCTAGATCAGTGCACATTACACTTCTGCCTCATTGTACTAGTTGCCATTTTGCTTCTAGGTTTAATTCAAGGTGTAGGCTACGATCTATAAGCCCTGATATGGCATGGGACCAGGTTATTTGAGGGATTGAAGACTACATCTACTTGTCCCATCAGGTTTGACAAGAAGGACACATTCCATTCACATTCATCTTACAGGACCCAGGAAGAGAGCAGCACCTCTTATATTGTTACTGTTACATTGTTAGGGGAAATCATTGTGTTCTCTGCAAATTGTATTTTATGATTTAAACAGTTTTACTGTTTTTACTGCTTTTTGTTCTTTTTAAATTATTATTTGTTGCATTTTTAATTTGTTGTTTTGGTGTTTCCAGCTTTTATGCTACTCAGAATCAAGTAGGTGAAATAAAATGTCAGTCCTTTGAAATAGGCCAGGTCGAAAAATAGGCATGGCAGGGAGTCTAAGATTACTTTTTATTGTAATAAGGTAGAATATCAGAATCTTGAACGTACGTTTTTCTCTCTTCCCATCCTATACTAAACAAAAATTAAAAATATCAAGGCAGATCATTTTGAGTTTCTTTCTCACATTGTCTCTGACTCAGGATTGTAATCTTTTTTGCTAGTCCCTGCTTAACAACTCTCCCATGAGTTCTCTAAGCTCAGCTTTAAATTCCTTCTGAGGGATTACTAGGATGTGCCATCAAAGCCAACTTCCAGTTTCACATGGTTGCTAGCCCATCTGGACATGTCAATGCTGCCAACCCTGCCTTGAAGGTATTGAGTGGGGGTTCCTCACTCAAATTTATATTCCTCACTCATCTGGTCTCATCTGCAGTCCACAACAGTTTACACCATGGACCCCCTTTAAATAACTTTTGTGGCCACGGACCGCCCAAGATTTAAATGATAACATTTTTTCAAGCCTTCACGGTCCACCTGTGATGACATCACTCTCCCCCCCCATGAAAAATCCATCAGTCTTTAACGTGGGGCAATTTTTGTTGTTGTTGTTATTAGAATGGTAGTGCTGGTACATAGATAAACCTGAAGATACTTTGAGAAACATTAGAATCTGTAGCCTCATTCAGGGAAGATGACTGGAAAACTGAAGAGTGATTAAAGGAAGTCCTTCATGCATTAAACCCAGGAATAAGTTTTTGCAAATGTAGTAATGATCATCGATTTTTATGGCTCAGAAGAGTGGTTAGACCCATTCATAGAGGATGAAGTTATCCATCATTTCTGTTAGACTAATTGTATTCTAATGGAACGTATGAAGGACAGCTAACCCTGAAATACCAATCACTAGGATAAATGGAGATGATGATACGATGAAACTCTTGTTCTACTTGTAGACCATATGAGCATCTGACATTTTCTACCAATGACAGNGGTACTGGCACACTTGCATAATTTTAGACTGAACGTAATAGTTGTGATGCCCATTTAGTTGGTAGGATATATTACTCCACTTACTTCAAAATATGCTAAGCCAAGCTGCTGGACCATGGAATCTTTTGCTAATGAGCCCTATGTGGTTCCTTGGGGGCTTATGCTCCAACATCTAATCCTGATGGTATCACAGCTTATGGAACTTGAAGAATAAGTATACTATCTGGAAAATGTCTCCCATTTCCTTTTATTGATAATAGACTGAAAATCATTATAATTTTATATAAATCAATCAAATCTTTATTATGGTCATAGGCCAGCATAAGAAGGATGGAATACAAACACTAATTTAAAAAAAATATCTATCTATCTATCTATCTATCTATCTATCTATCTATCTATCTATCTATCTATCTATCTATCTATCATCTATCATCTATCTGCAGGACTTGGGTTTAGCTAGTCTAAAGAAAAGAAGAAACAGGGGTAACATGATAGCAGTATTCCAATATTTGAGGGGCTGCCACAAGGCAGAGGGGGTCAGATTGTTCACCAGAGCACCAGAGGGAAGGACAAGAAACAATGATTGGAAAATGATCAAAGAGAGAGGCAACCTGGAATTTAAGGAGAAACTTCCTAACAGTGAGGACAATTAACTAGTGGAACAGAAGTTGGCTTCAGAAAGCATGGTTGCTCCATCATTGAAGGATTTTAAGAAGAGATTGGACAGTCACTTGTCTGAGATGGTATAGGTTTTTCTGCTTGAGCAGGGGGCTGGATTAGAAGATCTCCAAGGTCCCTTCCATCTCTATTCTATTCTATTCTATTCTATTCTATTCTATTCTATTCTATTCTATTCTATTCTATTCTATTCTATTCTATCATGCCTCTCTCTCTCTCTCTCTCTCTCTCTCTCTCTCTCTCTCTCTCTCTCTCTCTCTTCTCTCATCTATCTGTATATACAAAAATCTAAAAAATGTTTTAAACCCTATAAAAAGGGATAAAAATATTAAGTAAATATATAAAAAATGAGAGTTAATATATAACAAAATCTATCATAATGCAAAACACTTTCAACTAACAAGTCAAATATTCTTTAACACTAGTTTAAGGCACCGGTCTTTGCTTTTGCCAAATTCAAATGTAGTATCTATAAGCTTATATATAAGATCTATATTAGCCTGGAAAGACTTGATTTCAGAGGTAAACAAAGATGAATGTTTCCATTTAAATGGGACCATATCAGGATAGTGGGAAGTGATTCCTAATTTTGGAAATTACATGATCTTGAGTATGCATCCTTTCCAGGTGTATGAAGAACTATTCATACATTTCGCCCAACAGACTTCAACAGCTGAGGGTTACAATTTATATTTTATCTGAGTTCAGATATTACTTGTGTAGGATGAAGCTTGGCTGTCTGATCACTATGCAAAAAAAGCACTATCTAATAAAACATGCATGTAGAAGTGTGTGGTTAGTCGTTGCTTAGCAACCCTGCATCCAATTTCTTCCACAGCTTCTTGCTTTCCCTTAAGGCCAAGAAGATGTAGGTGCTTCATAGTTCAAAAACTAGACTTTAGGATGAACTCTAATTGCTTCTGAAGGAAGAAGTATATTTAGGGAGCTGGATATTTGAAGCCATACATTGTATATTCAGTTTAAATTAGTACTGAGTTAAACATTCATCTTATTTGATATAGACGTTTCTTCCTTCCCAGACATAGAACATAATTCTAGCATCTTCATCATGTAGTAACTCAGAATGGTATGAGAGTCTGATTTTATTGCACATTCCTTTCTCTTAAATTGTACCCTAAGAGAAGAAATTATTAGATTTTTTCAGGAACCCTTATCAAATCAGGAAAGTATTGCCGTTTTTTAAATGAAATAAGTTCTGCATCTAACCTGGTTTTTCAGATCTTGAAAGATGCTGCTGATTATCTTCTTCTCTTTCTTCCCACCTTTTCCAGCATTAGAACTTTTCCAGAGAGCTGAGTTTGTATCCAAGTAGAATAATTTGAGCCTGGGCATTAAGTGCCTCAAGTGATTATTTGAGTTTATTTCAATGTTCCGTTGATTTGCTTTCTTCATTGTTCACGGTATTTTCCAAAGACTTTTCCATCACCAAAGTTCAAAAATCTCAATATTCTTCCTATCCTGCTTCTTTAAATTCCAACTTTTGCTTCCGTAGAGTGTCACGGGGAATATCACAGTTTGCATAATTTTGATCTTTAGAAAATGGAATACTCTGCTCTTTTAATGTATTTTGCCTCAGGATCTCACATTCAGTGAGATAATGTGGAAATACCGGCAGTATTCAATTGTCAGGAATAAGAGCTGTTGATACCTGACTTCCTTTTATCTATTTTTATTACCTTCGGTATGTAGTGATTTCACAGTGAATTTCACTGACCCTAACTGAAAATATAATGGGCTTGTAGGAATCTGGGCAATAAACTAAAAATGTAAGTTAAATATTTTCAAGAATATTATTGGTCATTAATTGGCTGTGTTGCCTTGATCTACTAACAAAAGGATTAGGTTAGCCACTGGGGGACCTGTCAAGATCACAAAACTTATAAAAATCTTGAAAAAGTTGGGTGATAAAGGCAATTGTGATTGACAAGGGGATGCATTAAAGTTGCACATCCTAAAAAGAGCTGCTGCAGAAATGGGCTGACATGGATCTGAAAAAAAATGTGCCAAATCTAAGGATTCAAGCTCCTAATCACCATGATTCAACAGAACTTTCTAAGACAGTCCAAAGCTTTAGAATTAATTGCACTAAAATGCATTTGATTACACATTTGTGGGATATAGCAAATCCACATAGGATACTCTTGCAATTTTCTTACAAAATTCCCCTCGGGTTTTAATCAACCTGGAAAGCTTTTTTCAAGCCGTAGCAGTTCAGCCTTGTTAAAGCACGTCTATCCAGAGATGCTTTCATTGTTAGCTGGCCCTCGCTGTGCTGCTCTTTTTAAAGCTAGACTTTCTTAATCCAGGAAGCAGGAGCTATTTGGAAGAATAGAATAGAATAGAACAGAACAGAACAGAACAGAACAGAACAGAATAGAATAGAATAGAATAGAATAGAATAGAATAGAATAGAATAGAATAGAATAGAATAGTTGGAAGGGACCTTGGAAGTCTTCTAGTCCAACACCCCCCTGCTCAGGCAGGAAATCCTATACCATTTTAGACAAAAACTCACTGGAGTCCACAAACTTCCGAAATATGGCTGCTGTTTACATTTACATTTTGGTGCAAAAGAAAGTATCAAATCAGACATCTAACATGAGGATGAGGGTTCACCAATATTTGATGATATACCTCTGCTTTTTTCATAATGGTTTTATTTGTACATTTTCATTTCACACAGACAGCTTCTATTTTTCAGTGTTCTGGTCTAGCCTGAATCCTGATATTCACCCGCTATAGGTGTATGGGCTGGGTTGACCCTACTTTTTAAAGAAAGTTAAAAAGGCCTCTACTTAAGCTTTCAGATAAGTATGGATAAATATAGCTGCGAACAGCTTTGCTTTTCTATTTCTTAAAAATTTTAATCATCAGTGCAGTTATTCTGCAGGCTTTACTTGGCTCTTACAGCTCTTCTGAGCATAAACATAGGTGCATCCACTTGCAAGGAAATGCATCAAATATGGAGACCAAGTCTTTGTTTGGGGCACAGAGGGGTGCAGAATATTCTGAGTTCTCTTAATCATTCCAGTAAATGTTTCAAGTTCAAACTAGGAATGTTTCAAGTTTAATATTCTGCATACCCCTCTTGTGGCAGGAATGGAGAGCAGCTTGTGCTAGTGCAGTGGTTATCAACCTTTTTAATGCCACGACCCCCAACCGGTCGTAAGTCGAGGACTAAACCGGTCGTAAGTCGAGGACTACCCAACCAGTCGTAAGTCGAGGACTTTCCCTGACCGGGAGCGCCGCGCATGCGTGGTTCCACCCTCTCACCGGCCGAGGCGTACCTGGCAAGCGGCAGAGACGGAGCAGGCCGACCACCAGCTGGCCCAGCCCAAGGGAGGTAAGGCACCTGCCAGAAAAGGGGAAAAAAATGGCGGACAGCCTTGCTTGGCGACCCCCGTGAAATGGTCGATCGACCCAATGGGGTCGCGACCCATAGGTTGAGAACCGCTGTGCTAGTGGCTAACAACTTTCTCAAAAGGATCAGTGAATCTTATTATGAGAGGACAAAGACTGTGGATCGTTTTGCTGCTTCCTTACTGAT
The DNA here is from genome assembly GCF_001527695.2 of Protobothrops mucrosquamatus. Lineage (NCBI taxonomy): Eukaryota > Metazoa > Chordata > Lepidosauria > Squamata > Viperidae > Protobothrops > Protobothrops mucrosquamatus. Next base: position 278,856 of record NW_015388831.1, read on the forward strand.
TTGTTGCATACATTCTAAGCTTCTTGCAGTGCTTCCAGATGTAGGGCTTCTGGCATGCTCAGAAGAAAGCCATCACACAGTGCTTTGGGTTTTTATTTCTTAGCAATCTTCTTCTGGTAAGAGAATTCGGTTACAATGGGGTGCAGCTGTGTCCATCTGCAAAATTCTGCAAGTCAGGCAGATGATTGCAGAATACGGGTTCTGTCTGGAATAATTGCAACTCATTGCACGAAGAATGATCTCCGTAATAAATTGTATGTTGGAAGGTTTTTAGCAAATCCCATCAGATTCATATACCTAAGGTAGTAACTGAAAGTATGCTAATTTTCCTAAAAACTATTCTTTTCCATGAAGTCCTTCATGCATGAGGACATCCAAGAGAGTAGGCTAGACTGGGAAGATGAAAGACATCTCAGCAAAAGTCAGAGGTAATCCACTCGCACATGGCTGCTAAGAAAACATATCAAAACACCTCCGTGCAATCATCAGGAGTTGAGTTTAGCTCAAGGGCAGCTTGACCCTTTCAATGAACCTGACTTCTCATGTCACTCATTTTCTAGCATGTGTTTAGCCTTAAAATGTTGACTTCATGAAATCTCTTGTCCAATTTTACCTTTGTGTCTCACAGATTTCTACAGGGACAGTGCATCCAAGTTGCCAGCCCAACATGAGTAATTGTTATTTCATGTGGTGGTTATTCAGCCTGGAGCCCATTTCCAACTCATCCTTACAAATCCAATCTTAAGGATGAAAAGAAGGCAAAACCCCCAAATATTTTTCAAGCAAGCTATCATCTATAGGGAGGCAATTCCAGACCTAAATATAACAGCGATGTTGTTACTGTTTCTTATCATCAAAGAACCCATTGATAGCTTATTTTAAGGAAAACAAGACATTAGCTTGTAGGAGGTGATATGCTTGAAGTAATTAGATCTCAGATTTCTCATAACGGGATGTTCTAATCAGGGAGCATACAGTTTTCCCAGGAGTTGCACTGCGTAGGCTGGAGAGAAGTTATAGAGATTTCAGAAGGTTTTATTCCTGATTGTTACAGTTAATGTAATACTTGTTAGATAAAGAATGACTAAGGACAACTTGTCAAGGTGACACACCAAATGAAACATTACTAAGAATTCATCTGGTTGAGGTCAAGAGCAGAGCTTGGGGCAGTAAAAGGGATCATTTGAATCACAAGGTCCACAGCTGCTTGATGACATACTGGAAACATTACAGAAGGAGTAAACTGCTTATTGCAAATGATTTATGAGAAATTTCTACATCTATCTTAGCCTCCTCCAAATCAAGGACCTTCCAGATATATTGAGTCATTCCAACTAGTGTGCTGATATTAGAAAGTGGACATACCTGATTATTTTCCTTTTTTTTACACAGAAAAATGTTCTACATAATTACAGTTAATACAGCATCCTTAGCAGAAACCGATACCCCTTTTCAGTGTTCCATCGCTTGGAAGATTGTGTGGCCATTAAACATAGTATGGTGACACAATCACTTCAAGAAGCTGTGATGATTACATTGCAATCCAGAGCTTCTCAAGGCAAGAGTTATAGCCTTGAGTTAGCATTCTGTCTTGTGCTGTTTGTGTATTTATGTGTGTCCTTTGTTTTTAAATGTTTTAATTATTTATTTTTTCACATTTTTGAACAGCCCATTATTAATAACTGTTAGTCTTCTACAGTCATTGGGAGTCAGGGACCATAGAAATTTACTTTATTATTGAATCAGTAACCTACAGTTGCTTGTCTTCAAGGCTAAAAGTGGAAATCAAAAGGTCTGTTACACCATGGAAAGGGCAGAAGGATGCAACTGTGGAATTAAACTACAGCTGGTATAAGAAAGGATTGCAGTTTTGTGTTGACAAAGGGCAACCAATCTTTGGAAGTGATTACATGACCTGGATGACTGAGACTCTCTATAGTCATTTAGCCAGGGAGCATCATCCAGCAGTGCCAAGTCATGTTTCTGGGAATTCTCATCACAGTTGAGTTCTCATCAGTGAGCCTGGTATAAATGCCACAGTGAAGCAGCAGCTTCTATTCAGATCCTCATTTCCCTGTTGGGAAAAGAAAGATGGGATGGGGCTGGGGAGGAACTAGAAGCCTTTAGCTTTTAAAAAGTAAGTATAATCCTCCTCTGCCCTTTAGCACAGGGGTACTCAAACTTTGCAGCTTGGTGGCCTGACTGGTGGGGGAGAGGGGAACTGGGCCATTTGAGCAACGGGCTGGCACGCATGTACGCATGTAGCTCAACTCATGCAAGTGGTGGGCCAGTGCGCGTGGGCATGCACAAGCAGCTTGACTACAAGTGGAGGTGATGTGCATGTGCAAGCCTGCCAGTCTGCTGATTTCATAAGTTGAGCTGCATGTGTGCATGTGTGCCAGTCCACGGCCCAGTTGCGAATAGGCCATAGCTGGTAGTGGGCTGCTGCCTGGAGATTGGGGACCTCTGCATTAGCAGATGCAATCATTTAAGTGTAGCTATTTGATTAAGCGTAGAACCTAAATCAGTTGGAGTGGAACTCTACTCTCTAAAGCCAGGAGTGAAATGTATTAGAGTTGTAACAATCCACCTATCCCATTTCCCATGCAGTGCAGAAATTCAGCAACTTCAAGGTGGCATGGTTAATCAAGCATGAATTGTAATGCTAGGTGAATACATTTCTGCATTTTGTGCAGTTTTCCTTGCCCAATCATAGAGCAGGACTGTACATATTACTTAATGAAAGCTTAAAAAGGGAACAATTCCTTTTCAGAAGTCTTTCATATCTGGCAATTAAAAGTGGTTATTAGCCTGGAGAAACAATAAGAGGGTCAAGTCAATATCTGAAATAGATTTATTTCTGATATTTACTGTAGGTAGAATTGGGGTGACTGGATGGAGCTGAGCATTTACCACCTCTACTCCAAATTAAGGGACTATGGGATTGTAAAAAGGGATTTTTTTATTTACTGTAGGTCCAGAAGATAGCCATATATTTTGGAAATCAGGAAGGTAAGTTTCAAGTGACAGGTGAGCCTATAAAAGTCTAGATAGACAAGATGAAAAAGGAAGGAAGATCCTGAAGGAACAATCACTATTCCTCTAAGCAAGAATTATCGGAAACAATTTAAGAGGTTCACCACCAAATAACTGGTAAGTAAAAAAAAAATGTAGAAAATAGAAGCAGGAGCTGATAACCAAGGAGGAATATAAACCTGAAGGCCAGCATCCAGGAAACTGAAGCTCAGAATAGGATAAAACTACCAGGCACTATGAAATATAATGCAAAGCTATGAGTCTCTTGTGTAAGAAAAGAATAATGGAGAATCAGGAGAAGGCAAGAACTGCTTAATGCCTGTTTTGTGTCTCTCTTTTTTCAGAATAATAACAACAATAACAATAATAACTTTATTGTCACTTTGAATGTACACTAATCAACATGCAATGAAATTTCATTGCATACAGCTCTCAAAGGGTCACCACCTCCAATATACACTACATAAATATGACAAAAATAAGTAAAGACAGAATTATGCAAATAACCACACATATTGTATGACACCGAGGAACAACACAGTCTTGTTCGGATTATGTATACATGTGCATGGCGAGAAAAACGAATGTTGCGAATTTACCAGACTGATGGCATAGGGAACAGAGCTATTACAGAATCGGGTAGTCCTGCTAGAAATACTTCGAAACCTCCTCCCAGAGGGGAGCAACAGAAACAGACTGTGAAGTGGGGGGGGTCTCTAACAATGCTTTGAGCTCTAAGCATATAGCGCTTATAAGCAGCATTCTGAATACCAGGAAGCGAGCTTCCTATGATCTTCTCGGCTTTCCACTCTCCTTTCCACTCTCTGATCAATCAATCAATCATTTTTTTTTCTTTTTACAAGTCTTTAATTCCTTTATTTGGCTGGAGTCGGGGCGACTAAGTGTAACTGAGCATTTACTGACTGGATGCCCTCCCTGGCACCTATGCAGAGTTCATAGCAGACATTTTCTCTTTACACTCTAAGAGAAACATCTGCTCCCCTTAGGATTCAACTCTCAACATATATATGTATATATTATATTATATAGAGTTGAGCATATATAAAAGCAACAACTTTGAAGGAAGTTTGTCCTGAAAACAAGCTTTATAAGTCATTGAATTCTGCATCTTGATCTATCTGTATATCACAATTATTTTCTTTTTTAAAAAAAAATGATATTTTTTAATTAAAAAATTTCTGAGATATAAAAGGTAAACAAAAAGGAAAGAAAGAAAAAATGGAAGTGAGAAAATAAGAAAGGTATAAAAGAAAGACCACAATTAGCAACAAGAAAAGGAAAACATATAAAGAAGCAACTCCAAATCTTCTCTTATACCAGTTACCAAGCAAACCAGTCTTCACCAAACCAATATTTTAAATTACATATTTTGCTTCTTGCTCCAGTCAACCCTTTTAAATCAGAAAATCCATAAATCACCCATTCAACCCTGTGTGAATCAGGACATTTAACCTGTGAGAAGTGGAATGCCCTCTGTCAGAAAATGAGTGGTCCAGATGGACTTGTTGCTCATGTTCCCATTAGAGGCAATGTTATTGCAGGTTGCTGGATGCAAGACACATCTGAGTTAGCATTTGCATCGTGCTCTGACTCAGCCTCCGTATTGTTGTTATGGATTACAGTTCCTGAACTTGAGGACAGTATGTGTTTGTGGGGGGAGATGACATTTCCTGGCAATGCTCCTTAGACAAATTTTCTGAGTCAGAATCTAATGCTTTGAGTCTAATTAGCTAAGTAAGACTCTCCATTTCCATCCAACTGATAGATTCTGTTTCTTCCAGTCATTGTGTGTTTTAAGGGCCAAATTTGGTGCAATACAGATATTTCTGTCTGTTCTTCCTGCTATTTTTAATTCAACCCAACGGAATCTTGAGGCCTTTCTGCAGTGGCAGCCTTTAGCAGATCAAACTCCTTGCTGTAAACCATAAAGACAACACGTCTATCATGATGTCATTGTGCCAATGACGTGAGTGGGGCTATTTATGTTAGTTGCAAGGTGGTGGATGGAAATTACACAATGGGTGTCAGATACATAATGCCAGCATGATGCAGTTGGTATTAATTGTCCCCTTCCCACAATCTTGGGTGCCCAGTTTCCTTGCTCTGCCAGTATAGTGCTCTGATCCCTTTTAATGACCCTGTAATCCCTTAATTCAGGGTTGAATTGCATGCAGTTGAGCATTTACTGGCTGGATGCCCTTCCTGATGCCACGTGGAGTTTGCAGCAGATATTTTTTCTTTGTGCCCTAGGAGAGAAATATCTACCACCACCTACTGTAGGATTGAATTCTCAACCTTCTGAGTGGGAGGTGAGCATCTTCACATTAGGCCACTACTCTATTATTATTATTATTACTTTAATTTATACCCCGCCCTTCTCCCGAAGGACTCAGGGCGGCTTACAGGCAATAAAAACAGAACTATACAATAAATATCTAAAAACAATTAAAATATATATTAAATAAGCCTGTTATTTTTAGAAAAGTTATAAAATCCCTATTAAAATCCCTATACAATCCCCCCCCTAGGCCAATCCCGCTTGATGGAAAAGCCATGTCTTGAGGGCA
>NW_015388831.1:288311-289797 GCF_001527695.2 Protobothrops mucrosquamatus
AGAAGAGACTGGACAGCCATTTGTCCGAAATGGTATAGGGTTTCCTGCCTGAGCAGGGGGTTGGACTAGATGACCTCCAAGGTCCCTTCCAACTTTACTATTATTATTATTATTATTATTATTATTATTATTATTATTATTATTATTATTATTATTATTATTATTATTATTATTATTATTATTATTATTATTATTATTAAATCAACTGTGTTCTTTGGAAAGACAGATACTGAATCTGAAGCTCAAATAGTTTGGCCACCAAATGGGAAGAGACGACTCATTGGAAAATGGGGGAAGATTGAAGGCAAAAGGAGAAGGGTATGGCAGAAAATGAGATAGCTAGATAGTGTCCTTGACACAATGAACATGAATTGGGGCAAAGGGGAGGACAGGGAGACCTAGCATGCTATGATCCATGGTGTTGCAAAGAGTCAGACATGACTTAGCAACTGAACAACAAAAAATTCCAATAGTTTTCTCTTCTGGGGAAAGCTATACAATATAGTTATTGTCTTGGTTCAGAAGTGAAATATCACCCAAGGTGTTCAAATTGTTGGTATTCTATGCTATAAATAAGAACTGAGGGTGCTTTGAATTGGAACAGGAGTGATGGAAATAGAATTGGAAGGGGCAAATTAGCCCTCAGGTCTAGGCTTATATCAGTGCAGGAATCTAAATTCTCAACTTGAAATTAACTAGGAAAGAAACTCACGATCTCTCCCAATAGTTACTTCCATTGCCAAATTGATCTAACCATTAGGAAGCTTTCCCCTTTCTCTCCATCTCCAATATTCATCTGGAATTTGCTTTCTGGTATCTTACTAACCTTACCCAATTATTCAATTACTAACATATTTTACTTTGTGGAGTGAGGAAGATGAAGAACCAAAATGTTTTTCTCCTGTGGCTGCACCCCTGCTTTGGAACATTTGCCCCATGAAATTTGACCACTTCTATCTCGTTAAGCTTTGGGAAATAATTAACAACAGAGCTATTTAAGAGAACTTTGACTTCTAAATGTTGCCATCTACTTACTCATTATTCATATTTGTTGATTGTGCTTAAGATTTTTATTTGAGTACTTTCTGGGTTTTTTTGCATTATTTGTTCTGAATGCATAACTGTATCTAAACATTTTATTAGACTTAAGATTGCCATTATTTCACAATCACTTGACAGAAAAGACCCTGATAAAATGATGCTAATTGTTGATGATGGAAAAAGAAAATATCAAATCAATAAATCTATTGGTCACTCGGTCCAGTTACCAGCATGCCCAAAATCACCCAGGCCAGGTCTGGAAGAGGAGCAGGACAAATAGTACATGTTTGGTTCTCGATGTAGTCACTACATGTTTTGGTCCTACCTGCCATTGATGTTCTGCATATTATAGTCTAACAATTCTATATAAATCATTTTCATCTCCACACATTCTCCTTTCTTCCTCCAGATATCATTTCTCAAGCTAGTATTTTGATCTACTTTT
>NW_015388832.1:0-4253 GCF_001527695.2 Protobothrops mucrosquamatus
CATACTCTATAAATAGTGTTTTTATTTTCTCCTGCAGAGAATATTCAAGAAATGCAAAGCACAGTTACTGAATTATGGCTTTACTTATTTTCCAAGGAATGGAAATAACAAATGTTATACTTCGTTATATTTGCTATTATTTATCTGATGGCTGTAGTTGGGAATGTTGTGTTTATTACTCTAGAGACCCTCAGCTATAATTTGCATATGGCCAGGAATTTTCCTTATTGAATTTAGCTATTGTTGAGCTAGATTCTATCTCTATCACTTTTCCCAAAACCATAACCTATTCCTTCCTTTTTTTTTTTTACAAAGTTTTATTGAATATACAGTTAAAAACAAAAAAGACACATTGGACATAATACAATTAAAGACAAAAAAGACACATTGGACATGATACAACTTCCCTGGTTTGAACGATACTATTAATATTGCCTTACATTATATTATTACATTGTAACAAAGTGAGCATTCTTTCAATAATGTGCATTATAGTTAAATAACTTTTAATTCTATCTGATATAAAAAGTACTAGTATAAAAATTTCTAAATTATCAACTTATTCATTAACATTCATCCCAGAGTGCCTCTTTAAATCTAACTATTTATGCACTTCATTCCAAATTTCAAAATAGCCTGATTCAGTTTTATTTTTGAGCTCTAATGTTAACCTATCCATTTCAGCGCAGGATAGGATTTTGTTTAGTACTTCTTCTTCGGAGGGGGTTTCTTTTCCTTTCCATTTCTGAGCATAGGATAGTCTAGTTAGAAGGGGCAGTACTAAATATAAAGATCCTTTGCTGAATTTATCCTTAGTGATCCCTAATAAAAAAGTTTCTGGTTTTAATCCAATTTTTAATGATAATATCTCTTCCAACCAATTTTTTATCAAATGCCAAAATTCTTGAGCTTTTGGACATTCCCACCACATGTGATAGTAAGTTCCTGGTGATTTTCTACATTTCCAACATAACGGTGAGGATTTTTTGTCCATTTTTGCTAATCTTATAGGAGGAAGATGCCACCTATAAAACGTCTTATATAAATTTTCTTTATAGGTGGTCGCTGACGTTAACCTCCTATTCCTGTCCCATAGTAGTTACCAATTATCTAACTTGATACTGTAGCCAAAGTTTTTGCTCCAAATTAGCATTGTATCTTTTACCTGTTCTTCTAGCATGTCTTGTTCTAATAGATATTGGTATATCTTTTTTATCGCTTTATCTTCAGTTCCTAATAGAATTTTATCTAATTCTGTGTATTCTAATTTTATCCCAAGTTCTTTTTTATCTTTTCTGTATCGTGATTGTATTTGCAAATATGCCCACCATTCCAGCTCTATGCCATCTTCTAATAGTTTTCCCCTTGTTTTCAATTCTCCGCTCTCATCTAGGATGTCTTTATATGTAATTACCTTTCTCGGTTCATAAACTTTGGGTGCAGAAATATCTCAAATGTCAATATCCAATTAGGGATTTTCTTGTAGTTAAATTTTTTAATTTTAATCCACACATCGTCTAATATAGTGTTTCTAAAAATACTGATGTGCCTTGTGTTTCCCATCCCACAGTATTGCATGCCACCCTGTCTGCATATCATGGCCTTCTAGTGCTAACAATCTCCTATTCCTTAAGTGTTTCCATTCCTTTAACCAAGCAGATGTTGCCGCTTGGTAATATTTTTCCCAATTTGGGAGACCGAATCCTCCTCTTTCCTTTGCATTTTTTAATAACTTGAATTTAATTCTCGGTTTTCTCCCTTGCCAAATAAATTTGGATATAACTTTGTTTAAATTTTCAAAGAAGTCTTTGCCTAATTTAATCAGTATGCATTGGAATAGAAAAAGTAGTTTAGGAAGCACGTTCATTTTAATTGTCGCAATTCTCCATAAAAGAGAGCTATATGTTTTTCCATCTGTCTAAGTCCACAATAATTTGCTCTATTAGTTTGTCATAATTTTCTCTTTTAAGTGTGATGCATCTTGCTGTCAATTGAATCCCTAAGTATCTTACTTTTTTAGCTATTTGAATGTTAATTTTTTCTGCTAGCTTGTTTTCTTGTGATTTGATCATATTCTTAACTAATATTTTAGTTTTTTCTTTGTTAATCTTTAACCCCGCTACGTCTCCCTAGTTTCCCAGGACCTGTAATAATCTTAAGCCAGACTCTAAGAGCTCTTTCAAAATAAAAACTAAGTCATCTGCATATGCCTGTAGTTTGAATATCTCTTTCTTAGTTTCTAAACCTTTAATCGGTTTACCTTCTCAGATTATTCTTGTTAAAATTTCTAATGAGAGTACAAATAATAATGCTGATAGTGGGCAACCTTGTCTCGTACCTTTTTGTATTTGGAAACTTTTTGTTAATTCTCCATTCATAATTACTTTTGCTTCTTGTTTAGAATAAATTGCTTGGAACATGTTTATAAATCTTTCCCCAAATTCCATATGTTTAAGTTGGGTCAACATAAAGTCCCATCTAACATTATCAAATGCTTTCTGCACATCAACAAAGATCAGTGCCATTTGTTTTTCATTGTGTGATTCATAATATTCTAGCATATCAAATATAATCCTAACATTATATCTTATTTGTCTTTTGGGCAAAAAACCATTTTGAATGGTATGGATAAATTCAGCTAAGAATCTTTTTAATCTTTCTGCCATTATTGTCATAAAAATCTTATAATCCATATTTAATAGAGAAATAGGCCTCTAGTTTTTGATGAGAGTTAAATCAGAATTTTCTTAGGTAGTAGCATGATGATTGCTTTTTTCCATGAATTTGGGGTCTTTGCTACTTTTAGTACTTCATTAAATACATCCAATAGGGTTGGGCCGAAAAGTTCTTGAAGGTTTTTATATATTTCAGACAGTAATCCATCAGGGCCTGGTGTTTTGTTGCTTTTTTTTTTAATTTCTTCTATAATTTCCTGAAATGTTATGTCTTTATTTAATATATTTTGGAATTTTCCAGGACCTTTGGCAGTTCGGCATTCATAAGGTACTGTAGTATTCTTCCTTCACTAATCTTTACATCGTCTTTATAAAGATTTTTATAGAACTCATATGTCACATGTTTTTTCTCCTCAGTCTGGTATACTATCTCTCCTACTTCATTGCATAGTTTACTAATCAATCTTTTATCTTTTTGTTTTTTTAGTCTATAAGCCAACGATCTCCCAGGTTGTTGCCTGTTCAAAAAGATTTTGTCTGATACTTTTTATTTTTTGTGCCAATTTTTCTTTTTCTATAATATTCAATTTATATTTGTTTAAGTCTAGTTGTCATTTTAAATCCCTACATTGCGGGTTTTTTTGTAATTCTATTTCTAATTTTTTGTGTTCTTCCTCTAAGCTTTTTTGATACCTTCTTTTCTTTTTATTTTCATTAGCCATGTATGCAATTGCTGTTCCTCTCATGACTGCCGGCTGTATCCCATAGATATTGGGTATTAGTCTCCTCTTTCTCATTTGTCTGGAAGAATATCAGCATTTGTTCTTCCATCTTATGCTTGAATTCTTTTTGATTTAAGATTACTTTTTTAAAGGTCCACCTCCTTGTTGTTTTCTGACCTTTCCATTTCATTATAATAGGATTGTGGTCTGCCCATATATTAATATCTATTGTTACATCATCTACATCTGAGTTTAGCTCTTTCATTATCCAGACCATGTCAATTCTAGACAATGATTGGTGGCGCCCTGAATAATATGTAAAAAATTTTACGTTTGAATTTTTCTCCCTTTAACTATCCTGGATGTTACCTTCCTATACCATTTTAAAAAACGTATTGGGTAATATTCTTCTAGTTCCTTTTCTTACATTCTCGCTTTTATACTCTAATTCTCTATCTACAATTGCATTGAAGTCACCAATTAAACAAATATTCTGAAGGACTGTGAGAAAGAGTGAATATGAAACATCTTCATTTATTCTGAGAAATCCAAGCTCTTAGAGATACAATGGTCATTAACATGAAACTGCAGTAAATAAGAACCATTTTGCATCCAAAATTGAAGGAAGCACCTCATATGATACAGAAAAGTAGTTAAGATTGAAAGAAGTTAAAGTAGTCTTGACAGATACTGAAAACAACATGATCTGATGATCAGATTAATAGAGTGTAGTTTTCACAAAAGAAAGGCAAAATGCAGAATTGAGAAAATGATATTCTAGAAAACCTGTAACCATATATTTAGTACAATTGTATTGAAACTTTCTATTTTGCTCATCCATTAAAAAAAGGAAAAT
>NW_015388832.1:8614-19824 GCF_001527695.2 Protobothrops mucrosquamatus
TATAAATAGTGTTTTTATTTTCTCCTGCAGAGAATATTCAAGAAATGCAAAGCACAGTTACTGAATTATGGCTTTACTTATTTTCCAAGGAATGGAAATAACAAATGTTATACTTCGTTATATTTGCTATTATTTATCTGATGGCTGTAGTTGGGAATGTTGTGTTTATTACTCTAGAGACCCTCAGCTATAGTTTGCATATGGCCAGGAATATCTCCAATTTTCTTGAAGAGATCTCTGGTTCTCCCTATTCTATTGTTTTTTTCTATTTCTTTGCACTGTTCATTTAAGGGGACATTCGTATCTCTTCTAGCTATTCTCTGGAATTCTGCATTCAATTGGGTGTATCTTTCTCTTTCTCCCTTGCCTTTTGCTTCCCTTTTTCCTCAGCTATTTGCAAAGCTTCCTCAGACAGCCATTTTGCTTTCTCGCATTTCTTTTTCTTTGGGATGGTTTTAGTTGCTATCTCTTGTACAATGTTGCGAACCTCCATCCATAGTTCTTCATGCACTCTGTCTATCAGATCTAATTCCTTAAATCTATTTGTCACCTCTACCGTAGGTGACATATCATCAAGGATATGATTTAATTCATACCTGAGTGGCCTAGTGTTTTTCCCTACTTTCTTCAGTTTAAGCCTAAATTTTGCAACGAGAAGCTTATGATCTGAGCCACCGTCAGCCCCTGGTCTTATTTTTATTCAGTGTATAGAGCTTCTCCATCTTTGGCTGCAGAGCACATGGTCAATCTGATTTCTGTGTTGACTGTCTGGTGATGTCCATGTGTAGAGCCATCTCTTGGATTGTTGGAAAAGAGTGTTTGCTATGACCATCGTATTCTCTTGACAAACTTCTATCAGCCTGTGCCCTGCTTCATTTTGTACTCCAAGGCCAAACTTGCCTGTTATTCCAGTTATCTTTTGGCTTTCTACTTTAGCATTCCAATCCCCCATGATGACAAGGACATCATTTTTTGATGTTGATTCTATAAGGTGCTGTAGGGCTTCATAGAACCAGTCAATTTCATCCTCTTCAGCACCAGTGGCTGGGGCATAGACTTGGACTACTGTGATATTGAATGGTTTGCCTTAGATTCGCACTGAGATCATTCTGTCATTTTGGGGATTGTATCCCAGTATTATTTTTCCTACTCTTTTATTGACTATGAAGGCTATTTCTTCTGAGGAATTCTTGCCCACAGTAGTATACCTGATGGTCCTCTGAATTAAATTCACCCATTCCTGTCCATTTTAATTTGCTGATTCCTAAGATGTTCAGTCTTGTCATCTCTAGTTTGACCACATCCAGTTTGCCTTGATTCATGGATCTTACATTCCAGGTTCCTATGGAGAAAAGATCTTTACAGCATTGGACTTTCCTTTCACCACCAGATGCATACACAGCTGAGCATCCTTTCAGCTCTGGCCCAGTCGCTTCACTCTTTCTGGTGCTACTAGTACTAGCCCTCTGCTCTTCCCAGTAGCATATTGGACACCTTCCAACCTGAGGGGCTCATCTTCCAGCGTCAAATAATTTTGCCTTTTGGTACTGTCCATGGGGTTTTCATAGCAAAGATACTGGAGTGGGTTGCCATGTCCTTCTCCAGTGGATCATATTTTGTCAGAACTCTCTGCTATGACCTGTCTGTCTTGGGTGGCCCTGCATGGCATAGCTCATAGCTTTATTGAATTACACAAGCCCCTTCACCATGGCAAGGCAGTAATCCATGAAGGAGAAACACTCTGATATTTCCTGGTAAATCTTAAGGACAAGGAAGCATTTGATTATTGCCTGAATTTCATCCTGAATTCCATAATGTATTTGTAAAGGCTAATACTGATCATGTGCAGGAAGATGCTATTAATAATATAATAAACAATAGATACAATGTTTATAAGCCTATCAGTGTAGAATGAGAGATTAATTATTTCCTGAGTCCCTTTAAATTAACACTATTAGATAATATCTTTTTTTGAAAATAACTCTTTGACAATGTTTTCATAATAACAAAAGTTCTGTTTTTCTTTTAAATAAGTAAAATTGTCCTAAACGGCAATAAATTATACTCTGATCTAGCTTAATATTTTTTTGAGTAGCTAACAATAACTCACTGGGATATTCCTCATGCTAAGGACTGAAATTGACATGTTTTATTTTCCTATCATAAGGCTGTCAATTCTACTTCTCCATTAAATTTATTTAATTTTTTTTTACATTATGTCCTGCCTCATGATCATAATGGTGTTCAACACATATCTGAATTTCTCAGCAGTCTCCTTTTCAATAATTAACAAAACACATAACTGCTTATTTTCATCAGGGAGGTTGCATTAGCTACTTTCAACACTTTCTTGCTTGTTTAAAATATTGTATGTATTTTCTAACAAATGCCTGATCAAACAATGTATTCTTTCACTTCAGTCTTCAGAGAGTTTTCAAATCAGGGAGCTAAGCAAAAGAAAAAAAATCAATGAAGTAATACATTTTAATGAACAAACTTTTCATCTAAAATAGTAAAGAAATTGGGCTATATTAATTAATCCCATATGGAATAAGAGAAATTTTTCTCTATTGGGAATGGCTGAACAAAATATTTGAGTTACAAGAATAACATGTAAACAAATCAAAATACACAAAAATCTACCTTTGAACAGAATTGACATAGATTAATAAATCTTGAATATTTAACATATCTTGCAATATGATTGATTGATGGGTGGATGGATTTGGAAATAAAATCCTTTTGAAAATCTCTATATGCAGAAACTCAATTGTAATCTCAATAATATTAGAATTTAAAGTCATTTTATTGTTGTGTGTAAACCATCCAGGGTTATGTGTATAGGATGGGCATCTATATCAATCAGTCAATCAGTCAATCAGTCAGTCAATCAATCAATCAAACAAACAAACAAACAAACAAACAAACAAACAAACAAACAAACAAACAAACAAACAAACAAACAAATGTAGCATTTAATTTATTTCTTAAAAATAATACTAGTGAGTTTATGAAAACCTTATAATGTTAAGCTGTGGACATACTTCATAAGTCACTTAAAATTACACCCACGCTGTATACATATTATGTGGTACAAGGTAGCCAATTAAGCACAACTGAGGTGAGACTTACTTTCTGCCCAAAGCATAGGAGATTTGCTAGGTTTAGGCTTAATATATAGTATAAATGATCACTATAGTTGTGCTTAGTTTAGGTATTTAATTTGGGGCAAATGGAAAGAGAAGGGAATTTCAGAAAGTAGGAGACATATGACTTGAAGTGCTACTCTTCTGTGCTATAAATTGGAAGAGAACCACAATTTGGAATGGAGGTGTTGTCAGCTACAATTTTATTATTATTTTATTATTCTATGAAGATACTATTTTTCTCCATTTACTATAATTAAAAACTGATTATATATAAAAACTACTAAAAATGTGATCACCAAGACTAAAAACTTTATTAAACACTTAACTTTCATCAGCAACTGCTGACGTTGTCAAAGTATAAACCAGGATCTAGGAATGCTCATCTTTATAGTCTTTGAGAAGCCAACAATTTGAACAATGAGCGTGTCATAGGTCTGTCCATCCCCCGCCCACACAGGTTTTGGGCTAGGTATGTCGATGATACTTTTGTCGTTATTAAATGCCAGGATAAAACTGGATTCATGAAAAAACTTAATTCCATCTATCCTGATATCCAGTTTACGGCAGAGGAAGAAGCCAATAACACTCTGGCCTTTCTGGATGTACTAATCAGTCGTGAGCATAATGGCACTCTGTCTACCAGTGTCTACCACAAAACCACAAACACTGTCCGAATTCTCCACAATGACAGCAATCATCCCACCATGCACAAAATCAGTTGTATCCGGACACTGTTTAATAGAATTAACACATATTGTAGCACAATAGTAGAAAAGTCCAAAGAACGGGCACACCTTTATCAGGTATGCATACAAAATGGATATTCAGCAGACTTTATCTGATGCTACTGCCGACAATGAGCATCACAATTTGTCGATGACAGGACAATGACTACCACCTGGGTGACACTTCCCTATGTCAATAGAGTTTCAGAGACAGCTGTACGAATACTCTCAACTCACAATATCAAAGTAGCAGATAAACTAGCCAGACCCTGCGCACAAGAATAATGTGCCCCAAGGAACCCCTACCGAAGGCAATATGTCATCCGTGGTCTACCAAATCAATTGTAATGACTGCTCATGCAATTACATTGGAGAAACCACAAAATGCCTCCGGACAAGGGTACATGAGCATGAACTGGCTGTCAAGCGCAACAAACAACGATTCCAGGTATGGGCGCATACAATCGAGCACAACCACACATTCAACTTTGCAGGGGCCAAAGTCATTGCCCATGATTCAATGAAAGGCGGCCGTCTGCTGAAGGAAGCCTGGCTATCTAATCAACACTCTATCAACTGACACATCGAACTGTTGCCAGCTTACCAGGCGTTGCGGCAACATGAATCATCACGCAGGGAGCCAGAACGGATAAATCAACAATCACTTCTCTCCTGTTTAAACATGAGAGCGAAAGACCATGATCGCACATATTGATGCGACAGGGAACTACGTTGATTGGATGCATGGAAGAGCAGACCAGACTTACAAACTCCAGGAGAGGACATTGAATCAACATGACCAATGATGCTGGCACAGCGGAGAGATTGCGAGCTGGATCAATGGCACTGCATGTGGGGGACATCCCCAGGCATGACAGCGGGGGAACAGCCAGGCAGCAGCATTAGATGATCACACGCCGCAAGACGAACATTCTTGGCGAGTGGAGTAGGTGGGGAGAAGCAGACCGGTAAAATTCAAACAGATGTCGGACAGCACTATAGAAACAGGATCGATGCAGCCAATTGTGGGTGGGCGGGGGACGGACAGACCTATGACATGTTCATTGTCCAAATTGTTGGTTTCTCAAAGAACTGTAAAGACAAGCATTCTTAGATCCTGGTTTATACTTTGACAACGTCAGCAGTTGCTGAGGAAAGCTAAGTGTTTAATAAAGTTTTTAGTCTCAGTGATCACGTTTTTAGTAGTTTTTAACATGAATATATCCGGAACTCACATTTTTAAAAACATTCTTGACCGCTTTGATGCAAAAGCTGGTCTTGGTCTGAAATTTAAAAATCCCTCCTCTCAGCTGTTCAGCGTGTAGATCTTGCTGTGCTATGCACAGTCGCATGTCGGCTGTTAGTGTCCTCGTGAGAGGGGATGTAATTAGCATGGTCACTCTGCTCTCTTGTGCTTAGCTGTGGTGAGTCTGGCTCTGATGTATGAGCCAGCAGATGTCCTCATGGGACATGTAAGTAGCTTATCAGCCCCTGCTCTTTCATACGGTTGCCGTGAAGCCGGTTCTATCGTCGCACAAGCTAGTCCTTGCTGAGGTCTCAATGCCTGTTCACTATCTAGCTGTTGCGTGTGCCCGTCTCGCTGTGAATAGATGTTCCACGTTGCAAGAGCCCTGCTTTTATTACAGTCAGCTGTCAATATCTTCATGGAAGGTGTAGTTAAACCAGCCATTCTTTTCTCTCTCTTGTTCGGATGTCATGAATCTGGCTCCTGCATGAGAGTCAGTTCTCGCCGTGGTCTCAATACCCCATCACTCTTCAGTTGTTGTTGTGTGTGTTTTTTGTCCCACGTGGCAGCTCTGTGTTGCTGTCAGCTTCATGCTCTGGTTGTTGTTGTCAAGTGTGGCACTGTTTTGTTGTGCAAGAATGCCAGATGTTGATGTGTTGGTTATGCAAAATATCTTAGTTGTGTTGGTTTTCTGTCCCTCATTAGGATCTGTAGAATACAATTGTGTTAAAATCATTTCATCTGTTGTACTCTTATGATGTCTGATGAGTAAGTAGGTCATCCCTTTCATGTTTGTATTAATCCTGTTGACCCGTTTGGATGCCTTACGTTGTTGTTCGTGTCTTTTTAATGTTTGGTATGGTGGCAGTAATTCAATATGTCTGTTAATTGAATGGTGATCAGATAACCAAGCCTCTTTTGGTAGGTGGCCATCTTTAGTGGAGTCTTGAGAGATGACCTTAGCACTAGTAAAATCAAAAGTGTGGTCATGTTCAGACATGTGTGTCCATACTTGGGAATGTTGTTCTTGTCTTTTGACTGCCAATATGTGTTCATGGATTCTGGTTTTAAGACGTTTAGATGTTTCACCAACATAGTTGCAAAGGCATTTATTACAATTGATTTTATAGATAATGGATGACATGTCACCTGTGGATAATGTCTCTTTAGGGTGCATTAATCTGGCACGTAGAGTTTGATTGGGTCTGTGTGCAATGTTGATACCATAGGTGCAAGTATTCGTACGGTTGCCTCAGATATCCCGTTGATATATGGGATTGTTACCCAAGTTGTGGTAGTTTGCACCTCACAATCTAACCATGATAGTTGATGCTTGCAGCAATGCTGGACAAAGCTTGTTGAATAACCATTTTGTTTACATATATGATGGAGATATGCTTTTTCTTTTTGCTGCCCCTGTGCTGCAATGAGGGTTAACTCTTTTAATAATGTTCTTATGCAACTCGTCTTGTGTGACATAGGATGGTTACTTAGATAATGTAGGATCCGATCAGTATGGGTCACTTTGTGGTGTACATTGGTGGAAAGGGTACCATTAGGATGGCGGCAGACAAGTACATCTAGGAAAGGTAGGGTGTTATTGCTTTCCTCCTCAGCTGTGAAACAGATGTCAGGATAAATTGAGTTAAGCTTCTCCATGAACTTCTTGGTGTCACAATGTTTGATGACAGCAAAGGTGTCATCAACATATCTGACCGAAAATCTGGGTCAGTCGTCAGACATTGCTATGTGTTCAAGTTTCTGTAGAACAGCTTCAGCAATGACACCTGAAATGGGTGACCCCATGGGCGTGCCCCTTATTTGCTCATAAACGGTGCCTTGAAAAGTAAAATATGTTTGGAGACAGAAACCTAATAGTTGGGTGTAGTCATCAGTGCTAAGGGAATTAGGAAGTTGTGGCTCTTCTTTCTGTAGTAAAGTCTTTATCACAGCAACACAGAGTGGCCACATGCAATGAAACAGATACAAACAACAACTGAAGAGTGATAGGGTATTGAGACCACAGCGAGAACTGACTCTCATGAAGGAGCCAGATTCACAACATCCAAACAAGAGAGAGCGAAAAACAGCTGGTTTAACTACACCTTCCACAAAGATATTGTCAGCTGACTGTAATAAAAGCAGGGCTCTTGCAACGTGGAGCATCTATTCATAGCGAGATGGGCATGTGCAATAGCTAGATAGTGAACTGGCATTGAGTCCTCAGCGGGGACTGGCTCATGCAATGATAGAACCGTTGAATTTCAGACCGAGACCGGCTTTTGCATCAAAGCCAGAACTATTGGGTCTAAATGTGAGCGAGCATGTTGTAAGCATGCTATATATAAGTTCTATGTCTTGACTGTTAAACGGTCACACAAGTACACATATAAGTTCTCCTTTATTCTCAGCCCTTACTCTGATGATGTCAACAGTTGACGAAAGCTCAGTAATAAAAAGGCTATTTTACAGATCTTGGCGTATTCGGGTCTTTTCCCGTGTAAGATTGAGAGTATCTTGGAAACGTTTCGACGAGATCCCACTCGTCATCTTCAGGCTGGGGTCTTCGGCTTCATGCCTGTGCGAACAAAGTGTGATCGGAGCTACCGTCTCTCTATAAATACTGGTGTGTGTGTGTGGAGTGCTGGCTTAGTTGCTGTAGGTGGATTGGTTGGCTGTGTGGGAGCCATTGTTTTTGGATTGTTTGGCTGTTTCGTAACATCCTGAGTAGTTGAGGTGCTGGCTGTGTGCCCATTAGTCTTTTGTGTTATAACGACCTGGGTAATGGGTTGTGTGATTACATCCTGAGATCTAGTGTAGTGATATCCTAAGACTCTTTACTTCATTTTTATATTATTTGAAATAGTAAGATATTCTCTTTCTTCCCAAATTCAGACCACTAGTGTTCCAAGTCAAAAGTTTTCAAAATAAGAGACTTCCAGAACTTTCCTTATGAACCTATCTTCAATGTCACTCTTCTCATCGGCTCTGAAATGGAGTAATATATTGCAATTAAGGTCCTTTTTACTATTCCTTTCATTTATGTGCATTCTTTGCTCAAACGTTCCTTTCATTCTTTTAATTCGCGTTGATGATGAGTAATAATCCTTTCCCTTCAAACTGTAACGTATCTGAAATCTCTGATGATAAAAAGCCTGTATGTCCTTGTAGCAGGATCTTCTAGAAAAACAGACAGCCAGATCTCCAAGTGAATTTCTCTGATGTACGGCCCCCAAATAAACTCTATAAATTTTTTTCTTCAAAATATCTTCAGGGTCGCATTCCAAAACCACAATTTGATCTGTCGCTGTTTCCTCTCTCAGCTTTTCTGCTTGTAATATGATCCTCTTCTCAAAACAGGCTCCATGTCTCCATATTGTATCATGTCATTTTGAACCAATTCCACAGTATCTTCCTCCGACCTTTCAACATTTTCATCCACCCGTCGCTCCAAACAATCTGTAGAATCTTGAAAAATAGATGCTACTATCTGCATCAAAACATCCTGTACATCTTTAAGTGTAATTGATGGATGAAGTGAAAGTGAAGACATTTTAAATTGAAACTGCTATAAAATTATATAAAAGAAAAGAAAAAAAAACTTATACTTTCAATAAGCTAAAAAAATCTTTACAATACATCTCTGTCCATTCAACAACCGGAAGAAGAGTAAAAAATTTTTCTTAGCAATGCCTTCTGATACAAAGAAATGGCAATTCAGCAGCCATTTTCTTCTTACTTGAATTTAAAAAGAAAAAATAAGGAAGATGCTTTAATATTCTCTGAGTTAAAGTTTTATATCACCTATAATTGCCTGTCCTCCTGTTCAGTGCCATCTGCTTGTAAATTCACTCTCACAAAAACTTCAAATAGCAGAAGTGAAAGCTGCAGTTAGCTTTGTTCCTCCGCGAAAGGAACAAAGGCACCATGGGGTGCGGAGTAAGTCCAGACTCTGAGAGAACTCACACCTACCAACCCCCCATGGAGAAAGGGGGGAGAGAGGGAGCTCTATCTCTATCCGGACAAGCTCACCTCTCCCTCTTTGCCCGAGGGACGAGGTTCCAAGCCGAGAAGCAGCTGATGATCGCTGCTTCTTGCCGGCTCTGACGCAGCCCCAGGTGGGTGGCTAGAAAACGCTGCCATTCCCTATAGCAGTCTTCACCAGAAGCCGAAGTGGAGTGAGTTTTGTACGTGTGAGGAGATGGATTCTGTGTAGGGCTGAAGTTGTTTAGTGAGAAATTTGGTAAGATTCTGTAGAGGTGAGCCTATGGAGCTGATTATGGGTCTGAGTGGCGTTCCTTCTTTGTGAATCTTGGGGAGGCCATAGAGCTTGGGGCATCTGGATGATTTCTCTCTGGGGATGATGCTTTGCTGGATCTCTTCACTGATGGGAGAGGCTTTTATTTTAGATTTGGTGGTTTTTTCCAGGTAGGTGGTGGAGTCTGTGTTTAGAGGTTTGTAAGCGGGGTCTTGGAGTAGGTTGGATAGTTTGGCTTAGTAGTCTGATGTGCTCATCACTACCGTGGCGTTACCTTTGTCTACTGGGAGAATGATTATGTTGTTGTCTTTCCTCAGGTTGGTGAGTGCTTTTTGTTCTTCTTTATGTAAGTTACTTCTAGGTGGATTGCTGGAGAGGAGGACGTTGGTGACTTCAAGTCTGATTTTGTTGGCTTCATCTGGGTTGATTTTGGTTAGGGTAGCTTCAACTCCGCATATGATGTTTTCAGTGGGGATGCGTTTGGGGGCGACTGCAAAGTTGAATCCTTTAGAAAGGACATTGGTTTCTGCTATGGTGAGGGTCCTGTCTGATATCTTGTGTACTGTTTGTTTCATGAGTTGCTGTGGAGGGGGTTTGGGCTTTTGGCATTTTTCTAGTCTGTGGAGTTTGTTGGTGTGTGTGTCTGTCTTGTGGGAGGTTTCTGTTTGAGCTCTCCAGAGGGCTAGTTGTTTGGATTTGTCCCAGAGTGCTTGATGGATTTTGTTACTGAGTTTGAGGTGAAGATTGAGTAGGTCCCTATTGGTTTGGTCTAGTAGGAATCTTTTCTTGTGGAGTTCGTTTCTGATTAGTGCTAATTCAGTTCTTTTCAGGATCCTTTCGGTGGCTGAGGTTTTGGAATGGAAATTTAGTTGGAAGCAAGTGGGGATCACGTTTTTGTCTCAGCAGTTGCGTAGGAATGTGAGGACACATAAGATGGTGGCTCTTCGGACTTCGAGTTTTTTGTAGGTCCTGGTGAGCAGGAAGGTTTCCTCCCCGTAGAGGTAAGATATTTGTTTTCGTAGATTTTCACGGGCATAGGTATGCAGGTCTTGGCGTATTCGGGTCTTTTCCCATGTAAGATTGAGAGTATCTTGGTGACGTTTCGATGAGGTCCCACTCGTCATCTTCAGGCTGGGGTCTTTGGCTTCATGCCTGTGCGAGCAAAGTGTGATCAGAGCTGCCGTCTCTCTATAAATACTGGTGGGGGTGTGTGGAGTGCTGGCTTAGTTGCTGTAGATGGATTGTTTGGCTGTTTCATAACATCCTGAGTAGTTGAGGTGCTGGCTGTGTGCCCATTAGTCTTTTGTGTTATAACAACCTGGGTAATGGGTTGTGTGATTACATCCTGGGTGGTTGGCTGTGTTGTAACATCCTGAGCTTTAGTGTTGTAACCCCCTGAGTTCTGTGATGTGATGTCCAGAGCAGATGGCTGTGACGTAGCATACTACTACTGGCTGTGATTTAGCAACTACTCAGGATGTTACGAAACAGCCAAACAATCCGCAAACAATAACTCTCACACAGCCAACCAACCCACCTACAGCAATTAAGCCAGCACTCCACACACTCCCACCAATATTTATAGAGAGATGGCATCAAAACCAGAACTATTGGGTCTAAATGTGAGCGAGCGTGTTGTAAGCATGCTATATATAAGTTCTATGTCTTGACTGTTAAACGGTCACACAAGTACACATATAAGTTCTCCTTTATTCTCAGCCCTTACTCTGATGATGTCAACAGTTGACGAAAGCTCAGTAATAAAAAGGCTATTTTACAGATCTTGGCGTATTCGGGTCTTTTCCCGTGTAAGATTGAGAGTATCTTGGAAA
>NW_015388832.1:23580-38809 GCF_001527695.2 Protobothrops mucrosquamatus
TCCATTAGTGTCCAAATAACCACGATCACCAAGAGAAGATAAAATGTTTATAAACAATTAAAAAGTTAAAAACAATTTAAAAGCAATAAAACATTTAAAATTATCGGCAACCGAGCTTTCGTCGGACTCTCCCGACATCATCAGGGTTGCTGAGGCGGTGTTTGGGAGGGTTTATATACAATTCACACATGCCTGCATCTGGCTGCGCGAGCGCGGAACCGGGCCTCGGTACACGTGCTCCTGCGCGGTGCCTGTTTTCCCTTTACCCACGTGTAAGCATCTAGTCTTCTTTCCCTGTATGTTGCTATGGGGTCCCTGGGTGTCTTCATCAGGGATCATCTGGGGTTCCTTCCTGCACCTTTCACCCATTGTAACCCTTCCATCCCCCCCCTCTAATCCATCCGTTTTTTCTCCCTCGTTCACTTTACCCCTAATTCCTCTATCACTCTCACAATCCCTCTTGTGTGTGCTGGCTTCAACTCCATTCTCCTGCAAGTTGCTATCACCCCCTCCATTCCACTCGTGGAGGATTCCACTCGTGGAGGATATATATATATATATACACACATACATACATACATACATACATATATACATATATATATATATATATATATATATATATATATATATATATATATATATATATATATATATATATATATATATATATATAACGTAAGATAAAAATATTTTCAAAAAGATAAACATTTTGTATATTTTGAGTTCAGTGATGATAAACTATCTAATTTTAAGTCTTGGTTCTCTTCTCTTCCTCAGTTTCTTTGTCATGGGAAGCCAAAAAACTAAGGGGAGAAAAATGGGGAAAGAAGCATCAGAGAATGCCTCCTTTACTATCTTTCATCCCACTTGTAGGAATAAATAACTGATCAGAAAAACTCTAGAGATCTTCTGCCAAGAAGGTGTATTTTATCTTGTCTCTCAACTCTCCTAGTTCTAAATCCAGACTGAATCTATATTCTGCTTTGCTGGCAAGACAAAATATGGAATATGCTAAGTGGCACAGCACTAAGCCAGCATATTTTTATACCAGCTTCTGCACTGGTTAATAGAACTGCCATATGGAAGAACTCTCAGGCAATTGATGAATGTGACAACTGTGTACAAGATGCAGAAATTCTGCTTATGATTCTGAAACATTTATTGTTACAAGTACAGGTAGTCCATGACCACCATTGAGCCCAAAATTTATGTTGCTAAGTGAGATATTTGCTAAGTGAGTTTTGTCCCATTTTACAACCTTTCTTGCCATATTTGTTAAGTGAATCACTGTAGGTATTAAGTTAATAACACCTTAATGGTTGTTAAGTGACTTTGGCCTCCTCATTGACTTTGCTTGTCAGACACTTGCAAAAGGTGATCACGAGACCCTGGAACACTGCAATGATCATAAATATTAACCAGTTGCCAAGTTTCCAAATGTTGATCATGTGACCAATGGGGATGCTGCAACGGTTGTAAGTGTGAAAAACGGTCATAAGTCACCTTTTTCAGTGGCATAAGTTCAAGCAGTCAGTAAACAAATGGTTGTAAGTCAAAGACTACCTGTAAATTACTCTTTTTTATTAACTTTGGGATTATGTGTTACAATAATAGCACAATTTATTTCAATTTTTTCATTGCTGTATAGGAAGTTAGTTCTCCCATATTACTTTGTTTAATATGCTCCAATGGAAAGTCCATAACAATGATATAAATAGGTGCAGTATTGGGAACTAGAATGTGAAAATTGTCAGTAGGGGACTGGATGTTGGGACTTTTAATTATGTCTTCTGATTGGTTACATTAAATCCCTGGAAATAAGAGACTGAAAGAATAAATGACTCCCAATTTCTCATCAACCTTACATAAAAATCACATATAGTTTTTTTCAACATTAGCATAAACTCCCAATACTTTGGCAGGTGTGCTAAGAAGGCTGAATTTTATTGTATGGCAGTATGCTCAGAATTGATCATGACTGAAATTTAATTTGAAATGTAATGAAATATATGACCCAAAAAATGTGAAAAGAAAAATTAAGCTGAAAGATATAATAATAATAGTAAAGTTGGAAGGGACCTTGAAGGTCATCTAGTCCAACCCCCTGCTCAGGCAGGAAACCCTATACCATTTCGGACAAATGGCTGTCCAGTCTCTTCTTAAAAACTTCCAGTGTTGGAGCATTCACCGCTTCTGGAGGCAGGTTGTTAAGGTTAAAACAGTCTGAAAAGATTTGGACACATTTCTTTCCAGTGATTCTGTTGTCAGCATTTGCTTGTCACATTCTGTCTTTATATACAGACATTTGAAAAAAGAAGGTTTTCAGCTGGTCAACCAGGAAGGACTTCAGACTGACATAATATCTTCTGTGGTATGCATGAATAACTTCATATGACTGAATCAGGTAAAGCCTTTTCTCTTTCTCTCTCTTTCCATCCTTCTTTAGTGAGACATAGAAACGAAACATCTCCAGAATTGTTACACAGCTAATATACTGCGTACTATGTTTAATATAAAATTAATATAAAATTAAACAGCTATATTTTTAAACTTCAAAAGATAATGTTTGATGTAGCCCTCAAAGGGGTAAAGCATATAAGCATTCTCCATTGTCAAATCGCTATAAAATTATTGTATAAGCTTAACCAGAGATCAGACAAGAATAAAGACAAAAATAATAAAAACTAAAAGCAAGATAAAAAGAAACTGGCCTAAGGGGTATTTTAAATTTGGTTTTTAAATAATTTTAAAATAAAAGAAAGGCCTATATTAATATTTTATTTTAACCACATTTTAAATTTGTATATTGTATTGTTATTCTGTTTTAAACTGGCTGTAAGCCGCCCTGAGTCCACTAGTAGAAGGGCGGGGTATAAATGTGATTAATAAATAAATAAATAAATAAAATCCCTAATATTCTCCAACACTGGAAGTTTTTAAGAAAAGACTGGACAGCCATTTGTCAGAAATGGTATAGGATTTCCTGCCTGAGCAGGGGGTTAGACTAGATGATCTCCAAAGTCCCTTCCAACTTTATTACTATTATTATTATTATTATTATTATTATTATTATTATTATTATTATTATTATTATTATTATTAAAATATTGTGAAGATGAACTTTTGATAACACATTCTCCATTCACCACCCTTAATCACTAAATGCTGTTGAAATTGAACATGTAAGATTATTTCTTATATCTGATTAAATCACTTTACCTGTGAAAATAGTCTCTTGCCTTAATCGTATTTCAAATATCAACATTTATCTTTACTGAGTAAAGTGTCATATGTAAGTGAGTCAAGTGGATATGGTGGAAGAAAAAGGATTAATATGGTTTTGAAATAAGGTCTTCACTGTCATTGTTGAATATTTATCTATATGAAGCTGAAAATATTCAAAAAAATTGCTAGTGGAGACAATAACTAATTCAGATTACAAAATCTTATTACAAGATTTTACAGGACAAAGATAGAAACTCTTCAGGTTGTTAGTCCACTAACTTAATTGATTCCAGTATCTTGAAATAAGTAGTGCAGTGATACAAGAATTACAGAGGCAAGAGAGATTAATTGATTTTGAAAATCATATAACATGTATTATTGAACATTTGTTAGGCATAAACTATTAGAAAAGCATGACTATTTTGTCAAAAATTGTAATGATTAAATGGATGCAGAATTGGAATATAGTCAGAGAGATACAACAGTGGGCATTTCAATGAAGAAGAATATCAAATATATTTTGAACAATATATTAAGAGGACTTTTACCATACATCACCTAAATCTTGATTGCTAAAATGAATATTTTTTTCTAAAAAATGTTGGAAACATAATGAGCATGTTGGAAACTTTTTAAAAAACAATATGTGGTGATAATGTTATAAAGTTAAATAGTATTAGAAAACAATAGTAGAATTGGACATATGTTAAAACTTGTAATCACATTGAGAAGTTGTGACCACATTTAATTAAACATACAATATATTCCTTCATTCTGCATGTAAATGTAAATACACTACACAATATAATCTGATTCCTTCTTCAGAAGAATGGCTAATTAAATAGTGGGTGTATGACTCAGTAACAACAGTAACAACAATATATATTAAATGTATGTGCTACATATGCTGTCAGGATTCTGGGCAATTTACAATTGTTAAAAACATTTTAAAACAAGAAAGCATCAACAAAAACTAAATAAATATGAAACAGAGGAAACAGTTAAAAAAAGGAGGGGGTTGAATCATCCTTGCTCAAAGCTTGGACTATATTATTATTGAATTGTATACCATCTGTAGAACATTCTTTTTTTATACAATATTTTATTAATTTTCCAATTTTACATTTGAATATTTAAAAAGCAACATGGTGATTAGGTTAATCAATAGTTCAATAACAAAGTCTTAGTACAAATCTCAGGTTACAACATCAAATATTTCTTCTTTTTTCCCTTAACATTTACTGTCTCATATTCAGGTTAGTACTTTTCTAATTATATTAATTCAATAAGAACATCATTATTACATTTATCAATAAATTTTTAGCTTATATTCAATCTTCATAAACAATCCATATCCTGTTATTGATTTTTACTCATTTTTTAATTTCTTATCAACATTCCAATTTAACCTTTGATATTTATAATTTCCACACTTTGGGTAACCAAAATTTCCTTATCTCCATAACAAACTATAATATCCAAAATACAGATTTTATCTATTTGTATATAATCTTGATCTATTTCCTAAGAATTATCTATTTCCCATCATATTAAATCATCTACTTAATAACACAATATTCCTTTTAATCAAAACCATTATATATATTGCCTGGGTTAATCAATAAATCAAACATTCATAATATTTAATTTTCTTTTCCCTTTTGTCTAATTTTTAAATATTAAACCGATAAAATTCTTATTTTCATCTGATTTCCAAATATTTTAAATCTAATAACCAAAATTCTCCTTATCTCAACATCTCCCTTTAACCCTCTAATTGGCAACATAAAATCCCCTCTAATGAGTCAAAATCCTGGTTTTTTCAACCTTATTCTAGCTTTCTTCCTTTGCCAACTAGGCTTCCATATCAGCGCCTTTAAATCATTAAATAGATCTCCCTCTATTCTTATATATGTTATTTGAGTTAAAGGAGACCATTTGATTGCCAGTTTTCTGGAAGGACTAGCCCATTTGTATTCATTAAATTGTCTCCCTGTTATTCCAGTTCTCCATGTTTGTTCTAATATATTTGTCTTCAATTCAATCTGTTCTACTTCTTTCTCAAATTTCTTCTGATTTATACAAAAAGTCATTTCCATTTTCAATGTTGTCACTTCCTTTTCTGGATTTTCCATCAGCTGTATTTGTTGGTCAATTGAGTCCTCTGTCTTAATATTTGGTTGTTCCACTTCTTCTGTTATCTTCTGCATTGTTGGTTCTTTGGTTGTAGTAAAAATTTGGCTTTGTGCATCTAAGCTGGCATCTTGATCTTTTATTTTAGGTCTTATTTTATCACAAGCTAAAATAATGGTTTCATGTATTGCTTTCAACATAGAAAGAATATTTTCCTGGTCTTCATCCATCTCTTTCACTTATTTGTAAATAGTCTTTCTAGTAAAAATTGTTTGTTAAGCAAAAGTCAGTAAAGGTTTACATTCACAGTTCAAGTAGGCCAATTTTGCTGCCCAGCTGTACTCTTACAGCTATGTTTCTCACAGATGGTACCAAGGTCAAGACAGTCTTATCTAATTGAGCCAAGTCTCTTTTTAGGAAATAACAAATTGCAATATTAAGCTTTACCACAAGATGTCACTGATGCCATTTAGAGTATTTTAAGTCCCGAATTTTTCTTATTCTTTTCCCAATTTTATTTCTTTTTTGTAGATAAAAACAAAAGTCTCCAATAGAAATAGGAAAAGTTTTGGTCCCCAAGTTTCAATAGCCAACACTCCAGAAGACAAGCTTAAGATACAGAAGGATCTGGACAGACTTGAACACTGGGCACTATCTAACAAAATGAAATTCAATGGTGAAAAAAGCAAGGTTCTACATTTAGGCAAGAAAAACAAAATGCGCAGGTATAGTATAGGGGGTACCTTGCTCAATAGTAGTAACTGTGAGAGGGACCTCGGAGTCCTAGTGGACAATCACCTAAATATGAGCCAGCAGTGTGCTGCAGCTGCCAAAAAGGCCAGCACAGTGCTAGGCTGCATTAACAGAGGGATAGAATCGAGATCACGTGAAGTGTTAATACCACTTTACAATGCCTTGGTAAGGCCACACTTGGAATACTGCATCCAGTTTTGGTCACCGCGATGTAAAAAAGATGTTGAGACTCTAGAAAGAGTACAGAGAAGAGCAACAAAGATGATTAGGGGACTGGAGGCTAAAGTATATAAGGAACGGTTGCTGGAATTGGGTATGTCTAGTTTAATGAAGAGAAGGACGAGGGGGGACATGATAGCAGTGTTCCAATAGCTCAGGGGCTGCCACAAAGAAGAGGGTGTCAAGCTATTTTCCAAGGCGCCTGAAGGCAGGACAAGAAGTAATGGGTGGAAATTAAGCAAGGAGAGAAGCAACCTAGAACTAAGGAGAAACTTCCTGACAGTTAGAACAATTAACCAATGGAACAACCTGCCTCCAGAAGCAGTGAATGCTCCAACACTGGAGGTTTTTAAGAAGAGACTGGACAGCCATTTGTCCGAAATGGTATAAGGTTTCCTGCCTGAGCAGGGGGTTGGACTAGATGGCCTCCAAGGTCCTTTCCAACTTTACTATTATTACTATTATTACTAAATCCAATTAGATTAAATATGTTCTTTTTAATGCTTTGATCCCCCTGGGTAGTCAGACACTGCTATTCTTAGAGGGTGGGATAGAAATCCCCTTCCCTCTCTCCTCACAGGGGGAAGATACTTCAAACAGCCTTTACAGGAAAAGAAGGTATTTAGGGTAAAGAGAAGATCTGATCTCACCCAGTTTCATATGTATTGCTTTCAAAGTGTTTGATAGAAGATTTGACTTTGGCTGTCTTCAGCCTAATGACGAGCCATATTGCTATGACTGGTCTTTTCTCCGCCAGTTTGGAAGGCTGCCCCAGATTGAGTGGAAGGACTGCTGCCCTCCTGCGATCAAGCAAGGGTCCCCTCCTTGCTCATTGCCCCTACAGGGTGACTTTCGATCCTTTCCAGGGTCCCCCAGGGAAGGAAAATCAGACATAGAAGATGGAGTCATCTTCCAAGCATCTGCAGTGGCCATGTCGCCAAACTGGAAGTCCCTGTAGAACATTCTATACCAATTTTCCTTTGAGTTATATCTTGGTGTAAATTTTACAGATTTAGTCCATGATTCTTCCCATTATTGTGCTGCAATTATTTCTTTAAAATTTTGCATGCATTTTATCATAAAAATTTTTTTTGTTGGTTCTAGCTCTGTATCATATGGAAGTAAAATTTTATATATACACCATAATAGATGTATAACTTAAATATATGTATAATTTATAATATTGATTTAATATTTGCTATCAACAATATTTTTTAAAATGATTTGAACTGAGTTAACCAAGCATTTTTATCTTAAAATACAACAACAACAGCAACAACAAATAATAATAACAACAACAACAACAACAACAACAACAACAACAACAACAACAACAACAACAACAACAACAACAATAATAATAATAATAATAATAATAATAATAATAATAATAATAATAATAAAGTTGGAAGGGACCTTGGCGGTCATCGAGTCCAAGCCCCTGCTCAGGCAGGAAACCTACACCATTTCGGAAAGATGGCTGCCCAGTCTCTTCTTAAAAACTTCCAGTGTTGGAGCATTCACCGCTTCTGGAGGCAGGTTGTTCCATTGGTTAATTGTTCTAACTGTCAGGAAGTTTCTCCTTAGTTCTAGATTGCTTCTCTCCTTGATTAGTTTCCATCTGTTGCTTCTTGTCCTGCCCTCAGGCACTTTGGAGAATAGCTTGACTCCCTCTTCTTTGTGGCAGCCCCTGAGATATTGGAACACTGCTATCATGTCCCCCCTCATCCTTCTCTTCGTTAAACTAGACATACCCAATTCCAGCAACCGTTCCTCATATGTTTTAGCCTCCAATCCCCTAATCATTTTTTGTTGCTCTTCTCTGTACTCTTTCTAGAGTCTCAGCATCTTTTTTACATTGTGGTGACCAAAACTGGATGCAGTATTCCAAGTGTGGCCTTACCAAGGCATTGTAAAGTGGTATTAATGCTTCACATGATCTTGATTCTATCCCTCTGTTAATGCAGCCCAGCATTAACACATGGACACAAGGACACATGGGTTTTGATTAGAAAATAGATAAGAAATATATTATCATAACTTCTACTTACATTTATCTATTTATTTCTTGCAAAAATATGTAATCATAAAAAGGAAGAAAAAATCTTCACTGTCAGATAACTCACAACCAGAAACAAAACTGCACAATTTCATTACAAATACTATTACAAATGCATCTAAATTTTTGTGATACTAAAAATGCTGAATGAAAAAAAAGTGCAATTCATATATTTTGATCAAATTGTGCATTAAGTATGATTTAGCAAAGAAATATTTGATCTATTGAATTAGAGTGAACTGTTTCAAATTATTAATGTTTCTCTTTCTTCTTTTTTATGCTCATAGATCATAGTAAAGAGAGATGAACAATCTCACTTTTTCTTCTTTCCTGCTTCTTGAATTTTCAGATATCAGGAATCTTCAGATTCTGTACTTCTTTATTTTTCTAGCCTTATACATGATAACTCTCATTGGGAATCTTCTCATCATTGCTGCCATAGCTATTGATTATCATCTTCATACCCCAATGTACTTCTTCCTCATGAATTTGGCCATGATGGACCTTGGCATTGTTTCTGTTACTATCCCCAAATTAATGACTAATTACCTCATGAACAGTAGGTCCATATCTTTTTTTGGGTGTGTGGCCCAGGTTTTTTTCTACCTTTTCTTTGGCACCTGTGATTTTGCCCTTCTAATAGTAATGGCTCATGATCGCCATGTTGCCATCTGCAAACCACTCCAGTATGAAAGAATAATGCACAGGGGAGCTTGTATTTGGTTGGCAGCTGCAACATGGATCACTAGTCTGCTTAATGCCATGATGCAAACTGGCACCACTTTTGCAACCACCTTTTGTTCCAATAATATCAAGCAGTTTTTCTGTGAAATCCCACAGCTATTAAAACTTTCTTGTTGTAAATGTTACTTTGCTGAATTTTGGGTTCTTGTCATCATGGGCATTATTACAATTATATCATTTATGTATATCATTCTAACTTATATGAAGATTTTTGCTGCAGTGCTCAGAATCCCCTCAGTCAATGGTCAGAAAAAAGCTCTCTCTACTTGCCTACCCCACCTTGTTGTCATATCTGTATTTATGTTCAGTGGATTATTTGTCTATGGAAGGATTTATATTGAGGATTCGTGCAGCCCAAATATAATTTTTTCAGTGTTGTATACTATCATTCCTCCTATGTTGAATCCATTCATCTATAGTATGAGAAACAAAGAGATCAAGGCTGCTTTGAAGAAATGGTTACATGATGGGTTTTTATCTAGGTTTCTCTAATTTAG
Organism: Protobothrops mucrosquamatus; assembly: GCF_001527695.2. NCBI lineage: Eukaryota > Metazoa > Chordata > Lepidosauria > Squamata > Viperidae > Protobothrops > Protobothrops mucrosquamatus. Next base: position 33,214 of record NW_015388832.1, read on the forward strand.
ATTTCCTACATTCTGCTAAACTGAATATAAATAATTTTCCCTGCAATTACTGACATTGCATAACACACACTACAGAATTCAAAACATTCATTTGTCTTCAGTTTTCATTAAATTTTCCCTCCTACCATCTTGGCTGATTTCTGCTGATTTTGGGTGCTTAAGCAATTTTTTATAATCATTTTTTTGAAATGCGTTTCCTTTCCTTCATCTTTATTATTTTAGTGTGCAAATGATTTATCCAGTGTTTTGTTTTTCCATTATTTTAATGCAAAGAAGCTACAAATTAAGACATGTGTTGTTTTCATGTGTCATCCTAGTTAGTAATGGACTGTTGCTTTAAGCGAAAAAAATGAGCAGAAGAATGGCTTTTAAAGCAATGCCAACAAATTCACTACTCATGGAGACTTATGGATTCAAATAAATAAGGAACTCTATGTGGAAAAATAAAAACTCACATAAAGTACCTAATTCAGAGATGTGAGTTTGTTAGTATAAGCCAGAGATGTCAAACTGCCGACCCACGGGCCACATGCATCATGGCAAAACCACGCCCACCTCATTGCCGGCAATGGAAAAAAAGTCATGATACATTGTGACAAGTCATGTGACGTTGCAAGTTTGACACCCCTAGTATAAGAGTGAGTTCAAAACTTATATGAATGTTAGCTAAATTATTGAGCACTGTAGCTTTCCTTCCTCAATCATTACTGTGGTTGTAGTAATGTTTAAACTACCCATTTTAATTAAGTGAACAAGATTTAAAAAGTAATTGTACAGTTTGAAGTTATCAAGAATAGATAAATATCTTAAACCATATATACGTCTTAAACATTGTGCTAAGTTATTTGTATGCATATTGAAGTCTATCTGCTATGGAAGTAATGATTAATCTCTCTAAGAATTCTCCTACGGTTTTGTGAAAAGTGAAACAAACAAATAATTGCTGAATCTCAGTTTTTGAAAATATGAAAACCTTCTAGTGAAGTCTATTTTTTTTCCACACTTTGATGCTTTCATAAGTGACTTCCACTTGATGCTTCCATAACTTAAAACAGAAGAGTATTAATTAGACAGTATGTTTATACAGAAAGAGATAAGTTAAGGTATTGTTCTTTTTTTTTAAAAAAAAAAAGAAATATGAAAATAAAACTTCAAGTCAGATGAAATTATATTAGCTGCTCTATTTGACTCCAAATTATTGGCTCTCAAGAAAAAAAAGTAAAAGTATCAGAGACAATAATTTACTACCATTGATTTAAAGTGTTTTATTGCATAAAAAAAGCCTTTCTGATAAGATATTTTTGATAATGAAGAAAAAAGTTTGGGCAGCACTGCTGCAGAGGAATTCTTTAAGTCACATCTCTTTCCACCAAAATTCCCTCAAAATTTATATTCATTCTTTATTAGAGAACCAAATTACTATTATTCTTCCTCCTTATTTTTTAAAAATTATAGATAAACTGTAGATTCTCGATATGTCTGAACTGGAAGGTTTTTATCCTTTCTTCACCAGGCTGTTGTCTATTCAAAATGACCCTCAGAAGATTTCCTTTAACCTAGCAGAGACGTATCACTTCTACACCAGAAGTAAAGGCATCTAGCTTTACCAGAACATAAAACCTGGACATGGTCTGTTTTACATCAGTAGCTTGGATGAAAGTATTTCTTAGGAACATTTCAATAAGATATGATCCTTGGTATATATCTGTCTAGTTACAAGAAATCACAAAAGAAATGTCCCTTTCTTTAATATCCCATAAGGTAGTGTTGGCATTTAATAATCTTACAGCACAGGGAGGATAATATAAGGCAATGTATTTGTATCCAAAAGTCATTTAGCATTTTAAGAATAACCTTTGTTTTGTTATTATGTTGGGCTCAAAAGAGAAAAGGTAACCAGAGTGTTTCCTTTAGTATAAATCTGTTCTCAACTGCTTATGTTTTTACCAACCCCATTTTGCACTAGGTTAGAACTCCCAAGTTGTCTTTTAAGTCAATTCCATATTGAACAAATTAGAGGATTTGTGAGATCCCTGGTGCTCTTCTATAAGATTTGTTACCAGAATTTGAAGATTACTGAATAATTATATCTGAAAATAAGCTGGAACAGATATTGATTTTTGGTTGTTGTTGTTCTAATGTCATCAATCAATTTTCTCTTCAATCCAATCATCTATAACATGAGGAATAAGAATATAAATTTGTTCTTACTAAACTGTGGAGATTTTAGAAATTCCTACTAAAGTCTTTCTTTTTCTATTCTGTTTACCACAGTTTTATGTTTTCCTTTTTTTTTTTTTTACTTCTTTGAATAAAGGAATAAGAGTTAGAACAGGGTGCAAAGCTGGGTTTCAGGCAAATCTAACATTTCAAATGGTAAAACTATGGAAGATGCTCAGCAAAAATTCTTCTTCCTTAATTTCAATCAATGTACTTTACAGATCCTAAATGTAGATTCTTAGCAGCTTCTGGGATGCCACAGGGTGACAACTCTTGATCTTCAATGAAATGAGAATCAGGATGTAATGCTATTGTAGAAAACAGCTGTGATGACAAGGAGGTTTAAATGATGTGACCTGGTTTTCCCTTTGTTTTCCTGAATAAAATGGCTTCCTTTCCAATGCTTGCATATAATATGGCTGGTTAAAGCTTCAGCTTTTCCAAAATACTAAGTTGTTCTTTTCTTAAATGGACAGATGCTTATACAATTCAACATTTTGCACTTTTGAATCAACTGTAAGTCCTGGACATATCCTGCAGTTTTCTTGGCAAGGTTTTTTAGAAGAGGTTTGCCATTGCCTCCTTCATAGGAGCAGACTAGAGTGATCAGTCCAAGTCACACATCTAATTTTGTTCCTAAAACAGAACTAGACCTTATTGTCCAGTCTCTCAAATCAAAAGTATGGTAGAACTCAAGAAGTTGCTCAGAAAACCTTTTGAATTCCTAATTATTATTAATGCACTTTTCAGTCATGTAAAATTTGAGCAGCTCTGGCATTCCACATGATGACAACTCCTGATTTTGGGTGAAGTGAAGATCAGGGTGTAATGTTATTGTGGAAAACAACTGTAGCAGTGAGTAGGTTTTAATGATAGAACATATTTTTCCTTGTGCTTTTCTGTATACTGTGACTTCCCCTCTAAGGCTTGCAAATATTATGGTTATTTAAAATTTTAGCTTTTCCAAATGTACAGATGCTTCTATATCTCTTTCTACTTTAAATGTTCATTAGCTCACACACTTTCTTACTATATGTCTTTATATCAGTCTGAATTCCTGGCAATTGCCTTGACAAGACTCTGCAGCTTTCTTGGCAAACATTTTTGAAAGTGGTTTGCCATTCTTCCCTTCTTAGGCATGTGAAAGTATGACTGGCCCTAAGTTACCCAGATGGCTTTATTCCTTAGGTGGTACTATCACACATAACCTTTCAATAACCACAAGAAATAAAAAGAGCAAAAAGCATAATTAAGATGATGTATAATTGTAATAGAACATCATGAAAGCGGTCAGAAACCTACAATCATGGTCCAATTACAGGAAAAGTGTGGCTAGGTAAATACATAGCAAGGATTATATCTTATTGAAATGTGCCTGAGAAATACTTTCATCCAAGCTACTAATAAGGTATACAAAAGGCCATATCCAGGTTTTATGGTTTGGTGTAGCTTGATGCCTTAACCTCTGATGTAGAGGTTAATGCATCAAGCTAGAAAATGGCAGACAGTGAAGTCTAATTCTGCTTTAGGAATGAAGCCATATAGGTAACTTTGGACCAGTCACTCTGGTCTACTCCTAGGAAGGCGGCAATATCCAGGTTTTATACTATCATTGCTTTACTGTTTTACATGAATAAATAAATAAATGTATGGAGTTTTCACCAAATATTTTGGAGCTCAGAATAAATATTCTTGACAATAATGTTCAGGAATAATGTTCAGTTCATATGCTTACTGGAAGCATCTCAGCAACACTCAATATTCAGCTAAAGGAATATGATATTTTCTCCAATATTTATAAACCTCTGTAGAATGTCATTGTCTTGTTTTTCTGCCTTATCTGTGGATATTTTTTGTCTACATTGTACTTTGCAGTTAGTCATTATTTTGCTGTTCTTTGCTCAATAAACTTTCAACTTTTACCCAAATTGTGTGGGTGTTGTTTTCTAATCTGCGAACTTTCTGTTCAAAATTTTGTGTGGCAAAAATGAAGGAGCCCAGAGGCCTTCAAGACCTCCAGTTTCATCTGAGACATCTGTATGAACCTTTGGCTTTTACTGAAGGAAGCTATCCTATCAAAGATAAGGATAAAGAAGAAATGAAATTTGTGAAAATTGGTCCTTGAACATTTTCTCCCATGTCTTCACAGAGTTCTTAATGTCTTTAAAGATCTAATGGAAGAAATTGCTTGGGATTTCCAGAGCTGGTTTCATCTATCAGACTAAATGATAATTAGTGGTTTGAGATAATCTATAATTTTGGCTGTGGTTTGTTCTCCAAGTTTGTTTTAATATAATTCCTGAACATTTTGTTACCAAACTAAAATAAGTCATCAGCAGGATTTTCTTGTCCTATTCTCTTTAGTTCGTAAGCATCTTGTGGGCCAGTGTGGTCAGTTGTTTGGAGCTATATTTGAATTCTGAGCAGCTGATTGGTTCTCTTGTTGATTGGCACATCAAATGGTCTGCTAACTGCTCCTTTGGTGGAAAATCAGGTCTCAATATGTTTACACCTATGTAACTTTGAAATAAAAGGAAATATTTGTAGCTTGGGTTTTAGATTTTGGCTGTGGTTTGTTCTCCAAACAGTTAAGAACAGTTTGAAGTGCCAATCAGCTAGATTGAAGAAATAAAAAAAAGTAATATAATCCAACATTTTAAGCAGCAAAGTCAAAGCACATGTTCGTGGAGGCTAAATCATATTCTAATTTCAGGAAGGAATTTTTTGTGCATTGAGGAAATGACACATAATTCAGAAAAAAATGATTGAACTAGTTCTACATTGTACACTTCCATTGCAGTGATTACTGCAGATGATTAATAAATAATTTTTCTGTTCTGACAAATTTTATTGCTACTTGGATATGAATAGGTATGGTTGGTGAGTTCTCGTGTGGTTACAAGCTCTAATCCTTAAAGAACTCCTTTTAATATTTCTATAGATTTACTGTGTTACTTTTCTATTATAAATATTCTTATAGTCTAACAACATATCTTGTTCAATTAATCGTAATAGGTATATATCTGCAGTCTCCTCTGGCAGCCAATAAAAAAGAATGTGGCTTGAAATATAACAACGTAACAATCATTCTGCTTGTTTCGACTTTCATGATAAATGCTACTTGTTTCTGTGGTTTTATTGTGTACATTGCTGTATTGGCAGTGGTTTCTATGGTTTTCCTGATACTTCTTTTCTGCCTTCCCCCTTTTTATTTTACAGAAAAGTTTGAATTTTTAACCCCTGCATTAATGAACTGGACTTAATTAGCCCAGTTCTTAGCTCTTCCCCCACCCACAGTGGGCAGAATAGAGGGTGAGATTTCTTAAAAATTAAAAGTGAAATAATATCTCAAGTAATGAAATTGTTTAGGTTTTAG
>NW_015388832.1:40619-41961 GCF_001527695.2 Protobothrops mucrosquamatus
GGGTCTAGATAGACTGTTTCCTCCAGGTGCCGGGGGAATTGCTGCGCAACCACACTCTCAACAACCTTCGCCACAAAGCGAAGGTTGGAGACCGGGCGATAGTTAGCTAATACATCTGGGTCCAGGGAAGGCTTCTTAAGGAGGGGCCTCACCACCGCCTCCTTCAAGGCTATGGGGAAGACACCCTCCCATAAAGAAGCGTTTATAATTCCCTGGAGCCAGGCTCTTGTACCCTCCCGGGCAGCCAGTACCAGCCAGGAGGGGCACGGATCCAATAAGCATGTGGTTGCATTCAGCCTCCCCAGGATCCGTTCCACGTCCTCGGGGGCCACAGAGTCAAACTCCTCCTATATAACAGTCTCAAGACCTGCTCCCGTCTCCTCCCCCGGGGCCACCCAGTCAGAGACAAGACCTTCTCGGATCCGAGCGACTTTGTCATGCAGATATTGAGCAAAGTCCTCGGCCCTCCCCTCCAGGGGGTCCCCTCCCTCCCTCAACTGGAGGAGAGAGCGGGTCACCCTGAAGAGGGTGGCTGGGCGATTATCTGATGACGCAATGAGGGTGGAGTAATAATTAGACCTAGCCACCCTCATCGCCACTAGGTAGGATCTAACCTGCGTCCTTGCCTGTGCTCGATCGGATTCGGTTCGGCTAGCCCTCCAACTGCTCTCTAGGTGTCTTTTCTGGCGCTTCATCTCTCTCAGCTCCTCAGTAAACCAGGGAGCCAGTTGAGATCTGCGCCGGGTCAGAGGCCGCAAAGGCACGACTCGGTCCAGTGCTGCGGCAGCGGCCACTTCCCAGGCCGCCGCCAGATTTTCAACCGAGTCGTGAACTAGATCCTCAGGATATGGCCCAAGCTCCGTCCGGAACCTCTCTGGGTCCATCAGGCGCCTGGGACGGAACCATCTATGCGGTTCCGACTCCCTGCAGCGGGGGGGAGCGGTCCGGAAGTCCATCTTAAGGAGTGAATGATCTGACCATGACAGGGGCTCTATAACTACCTCCCCTGTTTCCAGATCATTCTGCCACTGGCCAGAGACAAAAATTAGATCCAGTGTGTGTCCTCCCGTGTGAGTGGGGGCATAAACTAATTGGGTCAAGTCCAAGGCCGTCATGGAAGCCAAGAACTCCCGAGCTGCCGCTGACGTTTCGCCCGCTGATGGCAGATTGAAATCCCCCATGACTACAAGTCTGGGGGTCTCAACCGCCACCCCTGCTATTACGTCAGCCAACTCAGGCAGGGCCGTTGATACATAGCAGGGAGCTAGGTATATAATCAACAGGCCCACTTGTACCCCTTGCCCCCACTTCACAAGGAGGGACTCCCCACCGTCTATCTGAG
>NW_015388832.1:42877-85334 GCF_001527695.2 Protobothrops mucrosquamatus
GCCGGGCCGCCAGGCCTTCGGGCCGGATCCTCCGCCGGGCTGCTGGGCCGCCGGGCCGCGGCCTCCGCTCCCGCCGAGCCTGCAGGCCGAGTCCGGGCCGAGTCCGGGCCAGGTCTTCCGCCGAGCCGAGTCCCGGCCAGATCCTCCGCCGGGCTGCGGCCTTCGCCCCCATCCATCAGATCCCTGCCGGGCCGAGTCCTCTATCCGGCGACTCCACCCAGCCGAAGACCGGGGAGTCGCCTAGCAGGCCACAGGCTACCGGCGCGCTCGGCTCCCCAAACTGGGGTCGAGGCAAAGCCCTCGAGAGGCCCCCATTTCTGCTGAAAGACTCCGCTCGTCAGGGAGCCACCCCCGGTAGGTCCGCCATCTTCCGCAGCACTTTGAAGGACATGTTTCAGGCAGGTTTTCTCACTTCGCTTCACTTCTCACAGTTTAGACTGCTGATATAACTGTAGCCTCAATTCTGTTGTCATTCTGATATATTGTTATACAATGTGATAACTAGTAGTGGAACATTCAGAGATAGCTATAGAGTTGTTAATTGCCAATTATGTTAATAAAGCACACAGAAATCAGTTTTACTTTGGGTTGCTAATTATGTTAAAAAGTACTCAAAAGTAAATGTTATTTTGGTTATGTAATTATGTTAATAAGCACATGAAAGTTATCTTTATTTTAATGTACAGAATTCTTGAGGGAAACAGGAAAGATATTAATAAACATCCAGAAGAGGAACTTTTTTCAACTGCAGATAGCTGTTTCATTACATGAGGAGAGAGATTTAACATTCTACTCAGACAATATATTTAAATGTAATATGAATCAGAATCCAGTTTGGAGAGATGTCTACATAAATAGTAAATAATCCCTTCTTGTACAATGTATGTGTGTATGTATTTGTGTGTCTGTGTTTGTGTATATATGTGTGGGGGGGTTGTGTGACAGAAAGAAGGAAAAGTTTTTCTCATTTGCCCCAGCAGCTATTTGGCAGCAGCAGCAGCAGCAGCAGCAGCAGCAGCAACAACAACAACAACAACAACAACAACAACAACAACAACAACAACAACAATAATAATAATAATAATAATAATAATAATAATAATAATAATAATAATAATAATAATAATAATATTTTAAACTAATATATACAAACTTGATTTCTAAACATGTACTTAAAGGTAACAGTTTCCCTGTTCAGTTGTGTCCAACTCTAGGGCATGGTGCTCATCTCCTTTTTTAGCCCACAGACACATATATACACAAACAGACACACACACATACATTGTATAAGGGGGATTATCTAGCCTCAAGATTTCCAAGTAAAAGATATTGTTATATTTATTTATTAGATTTACTTTGCCTTTCTTCTAGAAGAGGAATCACTATACATAGGACATTCTCAATTTTTCAACATTTCCACAATTCTGTAGGAGTTGTGAGATGGGTCCACTACTTGCAGTAATAATCCAGGGATGAAAATGTACCTGAAAAGTTTTTTTTCTACTCCTAGGCAGTCCATCAGTACATGAAGTAACAGAACTGGAAAGAGGTAAGAAGGATAAATGTGATGTTAGTTCTTTAGTATAGATGGATAGAAAGTGACAAGAATGTGCTTTAATACTGTATATGTCCATCCTATATCTATTTGTCCAATGGTCTGATCCTCTGTTCATTCTGCCCATGCTTTATGCTTCTTTTAGTTTTCTATTCTTACCCTATATCAAAATGCCACTTCCAACTTTTATCTAACTACATCTTCCTCCTCTGCTTCTTTACAGTTATACCATGCAGTTTTGTCTTAAATGAAATATGGATAATCAAACCACAGTGCCGTATTTTCTGCTCCTGAAATTCTCAGCAACTTGGCAACTACAGCTGCTATGTTTCTTCTTGTTCTTTGTGTTGTATCTGGCAATTACAATAGCAAATCTACTCATAATCTTTGCAATAGCCTTTGAACAGGAACTGCATAGACCTATGTACTTCTTTCTGATGAATTTAGCACTGCAGGATATAGGCTCTGTTTCTGTCATTGTTCCCAAATCTATGGTGAATTCCCTTATAGATACCAGATACATTTCTTATTTTGGTTGTGTTGCTCAAGTCTTTCTCTTTATCTCTTTTCTGGGTTCTAATGTATCCCTCCTGACAGTCATGGCCTATGATCGGTATGTTGCCATTTGCCATCCACTGCACTACGAGATGGTGATGAATTGGGAAGCCTGCACTGAAATAATGATTCTGGTTTGGGTTGCCAGTCTTCTCTATGGAACTTTACATGCCACTGGAACTTTTTCAGGTTTTTTTTGTTCTAATGTCGTCAACCAATTCTTCTGTGAAATTCCAAAATTGTTAAAACTATCCTGCTCTGGTTTCAATCTAGTTGAAGTTGGAATTATTGTGGCCAGTGTCATTGCAGGACTAGGCTGTTGTACTTTTATAATTGTATCTTATGCCATGATCTTCAAGACAGTGCAAAGAATTCCTTCTGAACAAGGAAGGCAAAAAGCCTTATCCACTTGTATTCCCCACCTTATAGTAGTGCTTATGTTTTACTTAAATGGATTTTTTGCCTATTTGAGACCTCTATTTAACACTCCATCTTATTTAGATTTTGGTTTCACTGTTCTGTATTCACTACTTCCACCCCTGTTCAATCCAATCATTTATAGCATGAGAAATAAGAATATCCAATTTGTTCTTTCAAAACTATGGAAAGTCTGAAAGTTTCTTTTATTGTTGTCTCTATTCTATTCACCACAATTTTGCATTTTCCTGTCTTTTCTTTTACTTCTCTGAATAAAAGCATAAGTTATACAGGGAGACATAGGTGGGATGAAGGCAAATCCAGCCTCTCAAACCAAAAGTATGATAGACACCAGAAGTTCCTCAGTGAATGTCCTGCATCTCTAATCACCCTCAATGCACTTTACAGATGCTATAAGTGGATGTCTGACAGCCTATTTTTTCAGAAATGGATTGCCATTGCCTCCTTCCTACAGTTTAGAGAGAGTGACTGGTCAGCTAGCTAGCTTTGTGCCTAAAGTGATAGAAGAGCTAACAAACTCCTAGTTTCTATCCTGATGCCTTAATCATTGCACCAAATAAGTTCTCACATACTTTAGCTCAAGAGTAAAAATTTCTTTAGAATGACTTTGGAAGACCAAACACCTGGCAGGTTGGGTGAGCTGGTACTATCTAACATAATGTTTTGATAATCACAATAAATAAAAAATCAAAAAGTATAATGAGGATGAATCATGTAGAATAGAACCTTATATTAGCTCTCAGAAACTTGATAAAAACTGGAAGAGATAACAAAATCTCCCTTGCCCAACACCTTGAGAAGGAAAGATAGATGGGTGTACCCAGAATTATACATTATTGAAATGCGACTGAGACATATTGAGTTTCACACAATACTGATAACATATACCAAAAGACATATCCAGATTTTGTGTTATCCCTGTCATCACCTTCCCACTCCTTTTGTAAAAATATGCAAAACGGAAGATTCATTTATGCATGCCACTGCCTGACAACTCTTGATCTTTAGTGAAGTGAGGATCAAGGTGTAATGTGATTATCGAAAACTAATGCAATAGAAAAGAGTTTTAAATGGTGTGGCCTATTTTTCCCACTACTTTCCTGTAGAAAATGGACTTCCCCTCTAATGCTTGCACATACTATGGCTAGTTAAAGCTTTAGCTTTTCCAAAAGTCCACAGGTTGCAATACCTCTTCTGCAGTGGTGGGATTCAGCCAGTTCACACCACTTCAGCAGAACCGGTAGCTATTTTTTTGTTGCCCAGGCCCAGAATGGATTTCCGGAAGTGGTATCCACACAGAGAACCGGTTGTTCACATATTTGAATCCCACCACTGCTCTTCTGTCCTTAAATGATAATTTGTTCACATACTTTGGTATTTTGTGCCTTTGAGTTAGCCTTAACTCCTGGTGGCTTACTGGAAAAGTCTCTGCTCTTTTCTTGGCAAGATTTTTCAGAAGAGATTTGCCATTGCCTCCTTCAAGGGCTGAGTGAGTGAGTGACTGGTCTAAAGTCACACAGGTTGTTTCATTCCTAAGGTGCACTGGAATGCACATCAGCCATATGCACTACACCAAACAAGTTCTCACATGCTTTAGCTTAAGGATAGCATTTCTTTCCTTTAGAGGTGCTTTGGCAAGACTAGGCATCACCCAGGGCAAGATGGGTGAGCTGATACTATGTCACACAAGGTTTTGATGAGTATAAGAAATTTAAAAGGCAAGAAGTTTAATTAGGATGGGGCATAATTGCAATAGGAGATCATCTAAGTTTTTAAAACCCTTACAACTAGATAGAAACTGGTCTAACATCTGGAGAAGGAGGATAGATAATTATGCAACAGTTTATCTTATTGAAATGTGCTTGAGAATTACTGAGTTTCACTCAAACTACTGATAAAATATGCCAAAAGCCATATCCAGGTTTTTCTCTTACCTATGCCTCTATCATTTCAATACTTTTTAAAATGTATACAAGATGGAAAATTTCTCAAATGTTTTGAGGCTCAGTATAAGTGTGCTTAGTAAATCAAATTAATAAAATAAAAAAGCTGCCAAAGCTTATTGGAATCACTTTAGCAACATCAGTATTTTCAATTTTGCCCTCTATTAAAATTTACTTTTTTTCTTGCCTTATCTTTGGATATTTCTTGTCTATATTATACTTTGCAATTGAAGATGTTGTTTTCATCTGTTTTCTCAATAAACTCTTTCAACTTTTAGCTTACTGTGTACTGTATATTGCTTTCTAAAAATCCTGCACTGAAATTGTGATTTTAATTCGGGGATACTAGACTTCCCTATGGAAAGATGCTTACCAGAAGCACCTTCTGAATCCCCTTCTGTTCTCACACTGTTAACCAGATTTTTTTTTGTGAAATTCTACAGTTGTGAAATCATTGCAAGTGTTCTTTGCTTGAATAAAAGATACTGAAATATTAAAAATGTGGAAATTATTCCTTGGTCTTTTATCTAATGGGTTATAATGGGTTTCTCTGGGGAAGTGGCAGTGGTGGGATTCAAATATGTGAACAACCAGTTGTCTGTGTGGATGCAGCTTCTGGAAGTCCATTCTGGGCCTGGACAACAAAAACTAGCTACCGGTTCTGCCGAAGTGGTGCGAACTGGCTGAATCCCACCACTGAGAAATGTCATAGGCCTTGGGGGGGGGGGGGGTATTATATTCTGCAATAATCTTGTGGATAGATCATGTATTGCATAAAATAAAGACTATTTCTAAATAAAAATGAAAATATCTATACTTAGTCTCTAAAACATGTATTTATATAACTTTCCTTCTAAACCTTATTTTGCTTTTCTTCTACTTCTGTTTCTTTTTAAAGGATTGCTATGGATTTACTGTATTACTTATTATATAATAGGAATTCTATAGATCTCTGTGAGTTTACATTCTATCTTTTTCTATGGGTCCTGTTTTAGGTATGTATTTGAAATCTTCTCAGGCAGCCCAATACAGAGGGTAGGGCTTGGTATACAACAATGAAATATCATTTGGTTTGTTTGCACTCCCATCACAAAAGCCATTGGTTTCTATGGTTTCATTATGTACCTTATTCTATTGGTGGGTTTCTTGAATTTGTTTTCTGCCTTTCACTTTTCTTTTGCAGAAAAGCTTAAATTATCTACCCCTGTATTAATAGTGTGGGCTTAAGTAGCCCAGTTGGAGCTCTTTCCCCAGTTGTGGCAGGTGGAATTTTTTAAAAGCTAGAAGTGAAAGAGAATCTTAAGGGATGCAACATGCTTCAGAGAGGTCTTCTCGCTTCATTTATGTTTCACCTCTCTCAATTTGCACTGCTGGTATGACTCCAGCCCCAATTCTATTAACACAATTCTGAGATATTATTATTACATGTTATTAATTGGTACTGCAATATTTAGAGAAAGTGATACATTTGTTAATTGCCAATTTATGTTAATAATGTCAGTTTTACTTTGGTTTCATAACTTTGTTAATAAGCACATAGGAGTAAGTTTTGTTTTGTTTTGCTAATTATGTTATTAAGCCCAAAGAAGATAGTTTTATTTTGGTGTAGAAGACACTTTAGGGAAACAAAACAAATATTAGTAACATTCAGAATAGGAAACTCTTTGATTGTAGATAGATGTTTCACTACATGAAAATTGGTGGGACAACATTTACTTAATGTTAAGACATTTAACACTCTTAAAGCATAGAAGTCATAATTTATAAAGTCAAATGATTCTAGGTTGAAAGTTTAACAGAAAAGGTATTTCTATCTTTTCTGGAGCAAAGTGGTATTTATTTAAATATGCCTTATATGGTTTTATATGTCTTACATGTCTCAGGGCTGGCTTTATAATTTTTCTACTGGAAGAGAATTTAGGCAAATACTGTAATTGCATAAAATAGTTTTCTGATTAACTGGAATAAGAAGTGAGGCTATTTTGAGGAGGAGAACAAAATTATTTTTTTAAGATAATATTTCAGAAATTGGATTCTACACATTATTTAAATATTTTTTAAAAGAGAATATACTTTGGAGAGATTTCAATATAGACAGAAAACAATGAATTAATTACATGTTTAACATGTTGGTAGCTTTTTCACATAATTATAAAAATAAAAGACAGTTATAATTTTCAGAAATTTGGAAAAAACTTTCATGCATGAACTGATTACTAATAGGTAAATTACATCAGCAAAATCATTTCATAATTTGTTTGGTTATGAGTAAAAGAAATGGATGGTAAGTTTTCTAAAACTCTTTTTATTTCTTAGTTTTTAAACATTTAAGTAATATTCTTGAAAATGTATTTACATAACTTTCCAGTGTTGAAAAAATATTCATAGTTATAATACGTTGTGTCTCATTTTCTGTCCAAATACTATAGGCAATATTGGTTTCTATTTGATAGGAAACTGCTTTTTTCAAAGTAAGATTTCACTTTCCTTCTGATTGATGGACAAGGGGATTTGTTAATTTATAATGTTAAAAATGTATTTATTTTGATTAAATATATTATACAGTGGAATAATTGTGTATAATATCACAAAGTAAATAACAAAATAGCAGGTATATTGTAAATAAAGTTCTAATTTTCTTCATTTAATAATGTATCATTGAATACCTGTTTAGGAATCTAGTATTTATGTATTAGTTAAAGTCTTTTAGTGCTATTTTTAGCCTAACAGCTGCTGGGGAAATTGAGAAAAAAATAATATACATAAGAGATTCTCCAATTTTCAAAAATACTGTAGGTGTGTTGAGACATTATAATGGGTCTAATTATTCCCAGTAATCTTTTATTGATGAAAATGAATGTGAACAGGATTTTTCCACTCCTAAGCAATGCTTTTGATCAGTACTTGGACTGAAAAGAGAAAAGAAGGAACAATGTGAGATTGGTCTTTTAGTACAGATGGATAGAAATTGACATGAATATGCTCTAATATCTAATATCCCCATCCTACATCTACGCTTTCCTTACTCTGATTCTCTGTTCATTCTTTCCATGCTTTACATTTCTTTGGGTTTTCTATTCCCACCACATGTCAAAGTGTAATTTATCTAATATTTTCTCCATACTCTGTTTCCTTGCAGTTATCCCAACTTTATCATTAATAAAAAATGGATAACCAAACCACAGTGCCTTATTTTCTGCTCCTGGAATTCTCAAAGAATCGGCATCTGCAGCTTTTATATTTTTTATTGTTCTTTGTGTTATATTTGGCAACTGTTACAACAAATCTTCTCATCATCTCTGCGGTAGCTTTTGACCATCGACTGCACAGCCCCATGTACTTCTTTCTCATGAATTTGGCTCTACAGGATTTGGGCATTGTTTCAGTAATTATCCCCAAATCCATGATAAATTCTCTCATGGACACCAGACACATCTCTTATTTTGGTTGTGTTGCTCAAGTCTTTCTCTTTCTATCCTTTGAAGCCTCTGATGTATCCCTCCTGACAGTCATGGCATATGATCGGTATGTAGCCATTTGTCACCCACTGCACTATGAGATGGTGATGAATTGGAAAGCCTGCACTGAAATAATCATTCTAGTGTGGCTTGCAGGTCTTCTTAATGGAATGTTGCAGACCACTGGCACTTTTTCAGTCCCTTTTTGTTCTAATGTGGTCAACCAATTCTTCTGCGATGTTCCACAATTGCTAAAACTATCCTGCTCTGGATTCAGTCTAGTTGAGGTTGGAATTCTTGGGGCCAGTTTCATTGCTGGACTAGGTTGTTTTACTTTCATTATTGTATCTTATGCAGTGATCTTCAAGGCTGTATTGAGAATTCCTTCTGAGCAAGGAAAGCAAAAAGCCTTATCCACCTGTATTCCCCACCTTATAGTAGTGTCTATGTTAGTATTAAGTGGATGCTTTGCCTATGTGAGATCTCCCTCTAACACTAAATCTTACTTAGATTTTGGGTTGACTGTTCTGTATTCCCTCCTTCCACCCCTGCTTAATCCAATTATATATAGCATGAGAAATAATAATATCAAATTTGTCCTTTCTCAACTGTGGAGATTCTGAAAAATTCTTTCAATGTTGCTTTTATTCTGTTCACCACGGTTTTTCATTTTCCTGGTCTTTCTTTTACTTCTCTGACTAAATGAATACTGTTAGAAAGAATTAGTTGGATGCAGGCAAATCCAACCTCTCAAAGGAGAACCATAGAGCATCAAATTTTGCTTAGCAAAATTCTGCATTCCTAACTGTCAATGCCTTTTACAGATGCTAAATGTGGATGTTTGATAGCTATGGCAGTCCACAGGCTGACAATTCTTGATGTTTAGTGAAGTGAGGATCATGGTGTAATTTGATTTGTGGAAATACCTGACAGGCAGAGGAGTTTTAAACGATGTGGCCTATTTTTCCTTGTCCTTTCCTGTATAAAATGGCTTTCTTCTGTTGCTTGCTTATGACATGGCTAATTACACCTTCAGTTTTTCCAAAACTACATAAGCGTCTATAACACTTCCCTCCTGAAATAGTCAATTGCTTACAGACTTTGACATTTTGAGCCTTTCAGTCAGTCTCAATTTCTGGCTACTGCCTAGACAAGCCTCTGCAGTTTTCTGGGCATTGTTTTTGCCACTGACTGCTTCCAAGGACTAAGAGAGAAGGACTGGCCAAAAGTCACCAAATTGGCTACATTCCTGAGGTAGAATAGAAATCCCAGACTTGCAGTTTCTAGCCTGATGCCTTAACTTCTATATCAAATTGGTTTTCAGATCCTTTAGCTCAAAGTATTAGTTCTTTTGTTTAGAAGTTACTTGGCAGGACCAGATACCTGCCAGAATGGGCTATATAGGTGAGCTGATACTATCTCACATAATTTTTTCATAACCACAAGAAATGAAAAAGCAAGAAATTAAATATGGATTTTGTTTAATTTTAATAAGCTGTACAATTTATTAGATATATAACCAAATAAGCTTTCGAAAATCTTATGGCTTGATACAAAGTAGAAGAGATAAGATATATTCTCTAGTACAAAACCAGGAGAAGAGAAGATAGATAGATCTATAACAAGGATGATATTTTACTGAAATATGCTTGAGAAATAGCCATTTTCATCTAAGGTACTGATAATATATACAAAAAGCCATGTCACTATTTTGGGATATTCTGCCACCAACCTCACAATACTTTTGTAAATGCATACACAATGGAAGATTCACCTAGTGCTTTGTGGATCAATATAAGTATATTTGAGTAATATGCCATATACTTATTGAATCACCTAGGCCAGGGACCTTTTGAGCGCCAAGGATCGGTTTGGTGGAGAGAGATTTTTCAACAAACTGGAGGGGGTATTGTTTTGTGTGCTGCTTGCATCCCATGGATGGGACTTCACTTATTTGTACAACCCATAACCGGCATGCTGTGGACCGGTTATGGTCCATAGACTGGGGGTTGGGGATTCCTGACCTAGGCAACCATAGTAACTTCCTTTGCTAAGGGTGAAGGGCTTTCAGCAACAGAGATATGAAATTTTCTCCTACATTTACAACACTCTATTGAATGTTGCTGTCTTGTTTTCTTGCCTTATCTGATATTTCTTGTCTACATTGTACATTGCTGTTAAAAGATTATTTTGCTCTGCTTTGCTCAATAAAGTCTTTCAACTTTTAGATATTTTTTTTTGTAGATGGTTGTTACTTATCCACAAACCTCCTATTCATATCTTGTGTGGCAAAAAGGAATGAGCCCATATCTCTTTAAGAGTCTTTCTAATTCCAGTTCCATCTGGAGATGTCCATCTGAGCCCTTGGTTTGCTGAAAGAAGTCAGCATTTTATCAAGAATAAAGATAAAGTAAATATTAGATTTCTGCAGATCTGCAAATATTTATGAACATTTTCACCATTCCTTCACTAGATTGTTTAAGTCTTGAAAAAGCTAACAGAAGAAACTATCCCACTAAATTATGATTAGTGGTTTTATTATGGAATAAACTATACTTTGCTGGAATGTCAAAGCAAACTAATACATAAATCATGATCATAAAAGTTATTAGCTATATTCACAAAAGCATACTTTTAATACATACAATGGAAATTTGCTCACATATTTTATTGTGCCCTTGAGTCACCTTTAACTCCTGGTGATTGCCTGGACACATCCCTGTGATTTTTTTGGAAAGGTTTTTCAGCAAGGATTTGCCACTGCCTCTTTCTTAGTGCTGAAAGAATGAGTAGCCTAAAATAACACAGCTTGTTTCATTCCTAAGATGGACTAAAATGTGCTGTCTAGCCTGATGCCTTAAGCACATCACTCTCACATACTTTAACTCAAGGGTATTATTTCTTTCCTTTAGAAGTGCTTTGGCAAGACCAGATATCTGGCAGAATGGACAGGATGGGTGAGCTAGTACTATGTCATATAAGATTTTGATGTACTAGAAATAAAAAAGACAAGAAGTTTAATTAGAATGGTGCATAATTATAATAGGACATCATCAAAGTTTTTGAAACTCTTAGAACTAGGTAGAAATTGAGCTAACATCTGGAGAAGGAGGATAAATGAGTGTATGCCAGGATGATATATTATTGAAATGTCTTGAGAATTACTAGTTTCATCCAAGCTACTGATAAATTTTACCAAAGGCTATATCCAGGTTTTTGCTTACCTATGCCACTATCCTTCCAATACTTTTAAAAAGTATATAAGATGGAATATTTGACAAATAGTTTGGTGCTCATTATAAGTGTACTTAGTAAAGCTACCCTATACTTACTGAAATTACTTAGGCAAGAGCAGTATTTTAAATTTTCTCCTCTACTGAATGTTTTCTTTTTTTTCTGCCTTATCTGTGGATATTTCTTGTCTACATTATACTTTGCAATTAAAATATTAATTTTATCTGAGTTGCTCAATAAACACTTTCACCTTTTAGCTTATTTTATGGGTATGGTTTTCTAATCCATGAACTTCCTATTCAGATTTTTGTGTGGCAAAAAGAAATGAGCCCATACTCCTTCAAGAATCTTTCTAGTTCCAGTTCCATGTGGATATAACTCTGTGAGTCTTTGGCTTTTGTCAAAGGAAGTCACCTCTCTATCAAGAAAAAAGTAGAAATTAATGTTGTGGAAATCTCTATATGAATATTTTCCCATGCTTTCACAAGGGTATTAATTTGTTGGAATATATAACAAAAGAAATTGTTTGGGATATTATATTCCCAAGGATGGTTTCATATATCACACTAAATGATAATTATTGATTTATTGTGGAACAAACTTCAGTTTTTCTGGAATCTCATAATAAACTAAGTGATAAGTCATGGTTACAAAAACTATCTAGATTTCCAACAACACGATAACCCCAAAACTGAAGATACAATATAATTTAGCAAATTGTGTACATAAAGATATAGTGGGATATATTATTTTACAATATAGTTCAAGTCACCATTATTTTATTTACAGTGCATTCAGAAAGTATTCAGACTGCCTTCCTTTTGTCAATTTTGTTATGCTGCAGCCTTATTCTATAGTTGTTGAAATTCATTTTTGCTCATAAGTCTACACTCAGAACACCATAATGACAAAGTGAAAACAGAAATGTCCGTAAATTTATTAAAAAGAAAATACAGAAATATCACATTTGCATAAGTATTCAGACACTTTGCAACAACACCTGAAAGTTAGCTCAAGTGCCTCCCATTTCTTTTGATTGTTGCTATTATGTTTATATGCTTTGATTGGAGTCCACCTGTAGTAAATTAAATTGGTTGGCCATGATTTGGAAAGGCACACATCTCTCCATAGAAGGCACCACAGCTGACAATGCATACTGTAGCAGAACAAAAGGCATGAGGTCAAAGGAGATGTCTGCAGAGCTCGGAGATAGGAATATTGCAAGGCACAGATCTGGGGAAGGTTACAATTAAATTTCTGCTGCACTGAAAGTTCCTAAGAGCACAGTGGCCTCCATAATTTTAAATAGAAGAAGTTTGGCACAACCAGGACTCTTCCAAGAGCTGGTTGCTCAGTCAAACTGAGCTATCAGGGAACAAGGACCTTAGTGAGAAAGGTAACCAAGAACTTGTTGGTCACTGATTCAGTGCCAGAGATCCTGTGTGGAGATGGGACAGAGTTCCAAAAGGACAATCATCACTACAGCCATCCACTGATCTGGGCTTTATGATAGAGTGGCTAGATGAAAGCCTCTCCTCAATGTAAAACATACAAAAGCCCACTTGGAGTTTGCAAAAAAGCATCTGAAGGACTCTCAGACTGGTCTGATGAAACCAAGATTGAACTGTTTGGTCTCAATTCTAAATGTTATATTTAGAGGAAACCAAGCACTGTTCATCACCTGCCCAATATCACCCCAACAGTGAAGCATGGTGATGGCAGCAGGGTTGAGGGAAAGCTGAATGGAGCAAAGTACAGGGATATCCTCAATGAAAACCTATTCCACAGCACTTAAGACCTCAGACTTGGCTGAAGGTTCACTTTCCAACATGACAATGATCCTAAGCACACGACAACATAGGAGTGGTTTAGGGCAACTCTGTGAATGTCCTAGAGTGGCCCAGCCACAGTCCTGTCTTGAACCCTATTGAACATCTCTGGAGGGACCTGACAATGGCTGTCCACCAACAGTTGTCATCCAACCTAACTGAGCTTGAGAGGATTTGCAAGGAAGAATGGACAAAAATCTCCCAATCAGATGTGCAAAGCTTGTCGCATCATACCTAAAAAGACTTGAGGCTGTAATTGCTGCCAAAGGTGCTTCAACAAAGTACTGAGTGAAGGGTCTGAATACTTATGCCAATGTGATATTTCAGTTTTTGCTTTTGCTTTTTAATAAATTTATAAACATTTCTAAGATTCTGTTTTTATTTTATTATTATAGGGTACTGCGAGTAGATTAATGTGAAAAAAATGAATTTCAACAACTGTAGAGTTTGACTGTAGTACAACAAAACTGAGAAAAGTGAAGAGGGTCTGAATACTTTCTGAATGCACTGTATATATAATACCTGCTGAAACTTCATATATTTTTCCCAAAATACCACAAGGTTCTGTCTTGGGCCTAGTACTCAGCAATATCTTCAGAAATGATCTAGACAAGGCGATAGAAGAGGAATTCATCAAATGTGCAGTTGACACTAAGCTGGGAGTAATTGGTAGTACTTTGAAAGATAGACTCAGAAGGATTTTGACTGAACTTGAGCATTGGGCCCTATCCAAGCAGATGCAGTTCAGAGGTGAGAAAACTAAGCATTTTCCTGAAATTAGACAGGAAAAACCAAATGCATGTATAAAATAGATGGTACCTGTCTTAAGAGGAGTAACTGTAAGAAGGACCTAGAATCCTAGTGGACCCCCACTTAAGAATGAGCCACCTGCATGCTTCATCTGCCAAAAAAAGATCAAGATCACGAGAAGTGATAATATGGCTTTATACCACACAAGTGAGGCCACACTTGATATATTGTGTTCCGTTCTGATCACCACAATACAAAAATGATGCTGAGATCCTAGAAAGTGCAGAGAGAAAAGCAACAAAGATTATAAAGGGTCTGGATGATAAATCATATGATGAATAGTTGAGAGAGCTAGGTATATCTAGCCTATAAAAGAGAGGGATTGGGGGGGACATAATAACTTTCTTCCAATACTTGAGGGGCTTTCATAGAGAAGAGGGTACTGACTTATTCTCCAAAGCACTAGAGGTCAGGACAAGAAGTGATGGGTGAAAGCCTGTTAAAGGAAGATCCAACTTAGAAGTGAGGAGACATTTTTTGATAGTGAGTACAATCAATCAGTGGAGTAGCTTGCCTCTCATAGTTTTTGCATGCTCCATTGCTGGAGGTTTTCAAAAATAAACTGGGCAACTATTGGACTGGGATGGTATAAGTTCTCCTGCCTTGAACCGTGGTTTGGACTAAAAGACATCAGAGGTCTTTTCCAGTCCCATGACTCTATATTCTAATAAGAAAGATTGATTATTCCTTTATTTGAAGAATGTTAGTTGGTATATTAGATTATGCACTAAGAAACAAGTCTCCTAATGCCCTCAAAATGTCTCTTTGTGCTTGTTCTATGATTGACTAATTCTATATTTTTATTGTGTACATTATTCTGTTGGCATTCCAACATGGATTTCTTGAACTTTTCTGGCTTTCACTTTTTCTTTTGCAAAAAGGCTTAAATTATCCACCCCTATATTAATGACATGGGTTTAACTAGCCTAGTTAGTCCCATGCCATGCAGAATAGAGGATGGGACTTTTTAAAAGCTAGAGGTGAAAGAGAATTCCATGGGAGGAAACATGTTTCACGGAGGTCTGCTCTCTTGATCCATGTTTTGCCTCTTACAATTTACACTGCTTATAGCCTCAATTCTGTTTACATAATTCTGAGATATTATTATTCTGATAAATTGTTTTGGAGGTAGTGATAGAGCATTTGGAGCATTTGGAGGTAGTGAAAGAGTTGTTAATTGTCAATTATGTTAATAAGCCCACAGAAGCCAGCTTTATGTTGTTTTCCTAATTTTGTTAATAGACATACAGAAGTAAGTTTTCTTTTGCTTTGTTAATTATCTTAATAGGACCACAGAAGTCAGTTTTATTTTGGTGTAGAAGATTCTTGAAGAAAACAAAACATATTAGTAACATTTAGAATAGAAAAGTCTTTGCATATGGATGTTTCACTACAGAAAAATTAGTGGAACAATATTTACTTAGTGCTAAAATATTTAATACTATCAAAAGGATAGAAGATATAATATATAAAGGCAAATAATTATAGGTTTTTATAAAATAAACTGGGCAACCATTGGACTGAGCAGGCGTTTGGACTAGAAGACCTCTGAGGTCCCTTGCAGCCCTATAATTCTATATATTCTAATAAAAGATAAATTATTCCTTTATTTGGACAATAGTAGTTGGTATATTGGATTATGTACTAGGAAACAAGTCTCCTAATGCCCTCAAAATGTTTGTGCTTGTCCTATGATTGACCACTTTTGTCTGTACATATAGCTGAAGAAAGTCTTCTAAGATCTAGACAAAAGGTTTGGAAAGAGCAAAAAAGTAAGAAGCCTAAATTTTATCTGATTTTAACTCCCACCTTTCTTTTTACAGATATTAAAATGAAACATGGATAATCACAGGCCTTACTTTCTACTTGTTGGATTTTTAAAATCTTGACAACTCTAGTTTTTCACTTCTTCCTGTTTGTCTTATACCCAGCAGTTGGAACAGTGAATCATTTCATTGTTTCTGTAGTAACTTTGGATGATTGTTTGAACAACTCTGTGCATTTCTTTCTCATGAATTTGAGTGTACAGGACCTCAGCCCTGTTCCCGTCATAGTCCCCAAAGCCATGGCAAATTTTCATATAGGCTTGTGACACATTTCTTATTTTGGCTGTACTGCTGAAGTCTTTTACAATTTATCTCTTTCATAGCTCCTGCCAGGGTAGTGATGTGCCCAGGAAGCTGGTTCTTTTGGATCCAGGGACAATAAGCACACCCATGAATAAAGAGATTAATTCAAGGAACAATTTAAAGCTCTAACATTTTATACACACATATACGCACGTACATATACACACATGTTTCTGTGAACTTACATAATATCTTTTTCTATGAATCCAATTTTACATATGTATCTGCAATCTCCTCTGGCAGTAAAATGTAAAGGGGTGTGGCTTGGGAAGCAATTTGGAATACAACAATGAACGATCATCTGGCTTGTCACAGATGCCATTGGTATACATATATACATATACTATACATACACATATATATCCACACATACACAAACAAACACACATACACAAACACACACACACACCAAGCATATCCAAAGTCTTTTTTAAACTGTCAGAATCTTTTTAATAATGACAGCATTAATGCCCCAATTAGTTGAAAATCCTGCATTGAAATTGTGATTCTAGTTCCAGGTCACTAGGCTTCTCAATGGAGAGTGCTTACTAGCAGCCCCTTCTGTTCTGTTGTTTGTTCTAACATTGTTAACCATTTTTTTTGTGTGAAATTCTACAGATGTGTTCTTACTTTATGATTGTTGCAAATGTTCTTTTCTTGAATAAAATATACTACAATATGAAAAATGTTGAAATCTGTTTCTTCGATTTTAATGGGTTCTTCTAAGGAAGGGTTATAGGACACAGGAAAAAATATTATATTTTCCAAAAATCCTGTTGCATGGATTGTGTACTACACAAAATAAAGACTATTTCCAAGCAAAAATGAGGATATCTACACTTCTCTAAAATATACATTTATGTAACTTTCTAAACCCTATTTGCTGCTTATCTTCTGTGTTTGTTTTTATCAATTGCTATGGATATATAGTATTACTTATTATATAATAGGTATTCCATAGATTTTGGTGGGCTTACATTATATCTTTTTCTGTGAATCCTGTTTGAGATATGTATCTGCAATCTCAGGCAGTAAAATACACAGGGGTATGGCTTGGAATACAACAATGAACTATCATCTGACTCGTCTGCATTCCCACCACAAATGTCATGGATTTCTATGGTTTTAGTATATACCTTATTCTACTGGCCTTCCACTAGGTTTCTCTTTCTTCAACTTCTGTTCTGCTTTTCACTTTTGCTTTTACAGAAAGGCTTAAATCTTCCACCCCTGTGTTATAACTGATGTTAAGGTTCCGACTAATGAAACACTTCAAAGAACTTCCAGGCATTGTTTATCCTAAAAAGTCTTTTTATTCATGTGACAAAATGTCGGCATGGCATGAAGAAGGGATGCTAAGATCTGAAATCTCCACACACACCCCCGAGCAGTTATTTTTGCTAGCATTTTCCCTCCCTTATTTTGCTGTCATGATTTACGTTCTCCAATTAGTTTGAAGGGCAAAGGTTCTCTTCCGTTTGCAACTCATACTTTCTTCCTTCTCCCCTCCCAGCATCTTCTGAGTTAACTCTAAAAATACCACACAGCTCTGCATATTTTGTCAGAGCAAGAACATCCAATGTTAGCAGCTTCGACATCCGGCCCCCCTTTAAAAAAACAGATCATGGAATGTAAACAAAAGCATATGTTAGGGCAGTGGTTCTCAACCTTCCTAATGCCGCGACCCTTTAATACAGTTCCTCATGTTGTGGTGACCCCCCAACCCCCCATCCAGCTGGCCGGAGGGTATCAAAAACTTGACCAAAAAAAAAAAAAAAGGAAAAAATGGGAAAGTATAGGTAGTCCTCAACTTACAACAATTCGCTTAGTGACTGTTTGAAGTTACAACAGCACTGAAAAAGCGAATTATGATCATTTTTCACACTTATGATTGTTGCAGCATTCCCAGGGTCATGTGATTTACATTCGGATGCTTGACAACTGATTCATACTTATGACATTCACAGTGTCCCAGGGTCATGTGATCAATGGCCAGCGGGCGTTGCCAGCTGATCACTCAGGTTGCAGAGTGCTTGTGGGGAGGAATCTGTGGGTCTTTGGGATGGGACTGGAGTGGGTGCCTGCCTTCCTTCCCTCTGATTCGTGCTTCTGCTAAATTAGCAAGCGGCATGTTTTCTAGCATTGTTCCTTCCTTCCTTCCCTCTTCGTCCCTTCCTTCCTCCCCCCCTCCGTGCCCAGGAAGGGACAAGAGGAGGGGGATAGGCTGCCAGCGTGGCTGGGGGCTTTGCTGCCGGCAAACCTGCCGATGCACAGGCACAGACAGAGGAGAGCTCTGCCCAGCTCACTTGCTCAGCTTCACCAGAAGACATGCTGCTTGTTAAGTTAGCAGAAGCTCCAGGATCAGCGCCGGGCTACAGCTGATTCGCGCTTCTGCTAAATTAGCAAGTGGCATGTTTTCTAGCATTGTTCCTTCCTTCCCTCTCTCATTGTTCCTTCCTTCCTTCCCTCTCTCATTGTCCCTTCCTTCCCTCCCTCTTCATCCCTTCCTTCCTCCCCCCCTCCGTGCCTAGGAAGGGACAAGGGGAGGGGGATAGGCTGCCAGCATGGCTGGGGGCTTTGCTGCCGGCAAACCTGCCGGTGCACAGGCAGAGACAGAGGATAGCTCCGCCCAGCTCACTTGCTCAGCTTTGCCAGAAGACATGCCACTTGCTAAGTTAGCAGAAGCTCCAGGATCAGCACCGGGCTACAGCTGATTCGTGCTTCTGCTAAATTAGCAAGCGGCATATTTTCTAGCAAAGCTCGAACAAGCAGCTACAGCTGATCTGCGCTTCTGGGCTGCTCTGCAGAAGCGCGGATCAGCTGTACAGTCTCGTCCCGATCCTGGACAAGAAGAAAGGGAGGAAGGACGAAAGGGACAAGGGGAAAGAGGGAGGGAAGGAGGGACAAAGAGGGAGGTGAAGGAAAGGAAGGAAGGAAGGAAGGAAGGAAGGAAGGAAGGAAGGAAGGAAGGAAGGAAAGAAGGAAGGAAGGAAGGAAGGAAGGAAGGAAGGAAGGAAGGGACAATGAGAGAGGGAGGGAAGGAGGAAGAGACCAAGAGGGAGGTAAGGAAAGGAAGTTCCAGCCAGCAGAGGCTTGGCAGCCCAGCTGCCGAGGAACAGAAGAGTGCAAAGCCAAGGAGAAGGTGGTGGTTTCCTCCCAAAGGGGGCTCCTTTTCTGCACCCCTTCCCTGGGTTTGTGGGGAATTTCTTGTCACCAATGCTGACAGGTGCTCCTTCGAGCCCGCTGTGAGCTTTCTCGCCCCTTTGCTTCTCCCCCCCGCTTTTGTGAGGATTGTGGCGCCCTTGGGAAGCCGACTGTGCTTTGAAGCTTAGGAGAGGAGGAGGAGTCCCTCCTTCCCTCCCTCTCTCCCTGTCAAGCCCCGGCGGGCTCGACATGAACGGGCGGAGGAGGAGTTGAGGATGGGCGGGGTGACAAAGGAGACTGGCTGACAAGTGCAAGTTCAGGGGTCACCAGCTGACGGGCGCAGGAATTGGGTGCTGCAGCAGCCTCCCCTTCGCTGACCTGCGTGCAGGAGAAGTCAATCCGGTTGCTGCACAATGAGTCTCTGGGGAGGGTGGGGCCTTGCTCTGCACCTGTGCTCTTCATGCGCCCCCTGCAGGGCACAATTCGTAGAGTTCATGCAGACTGCCGCCAAGCAGCATATTTTCCACAAACAAGTGAGATGGAGCAGAGGGGGGAGGGAGAGAAGGCGGTTGACGAGCCCTGCCTAAGACCATCGGAAATGTGTGTTTTCTGATGGTCTTAGGCGACCCCTGTGAAAGGATTGTGCGACCCCAAAAAGGGTTGCGACCCACAGGTTGAGAACCGCTGTGTTAGGGGCTATTTTTTGGTTTGTTGGGGTATTTTGCATGAAATCTTTTGATGAGTCTGTCAGCTTTCACCTCGCTGGATTTCACCTAGGTGGCTTCAGACAACGGGTATCCCTTCCATTGGTACTGCAATTTTCCTTTTAAAATTCTAGAGTCAAGAATACGTTTCACTTCATAGTGGATCTGTCCCGCAACTATGAGGGGCCCGGGTGCCTTCTTAGGGGGAGGTCTTAAAGTGGAGCCCCGATAAGGTTTCAACAAGCTGCAATGGAAGACTGGGTGAATTCTCCCTAAAAGTCTAGGGAGTTTTAGTTCTATGGTGACCGGATTGATAATCCTTACTATGGGGAAAGGCCCCAAGAATTTTGGTCCCAATTTCTTGCTAGGCAATTTGAGGCGTAAATATTTAGTTGACAGATAAACCTTTTCCCCAACTTGGAATGTTCTTTGGGGAGCCCTCTTTCTATCAGCCTGCTTTTTATAGGTTTCAAAAGTCTTTTTTAAAGCAGTTTTTGTGTTTTTCC
Organism: Protobothrops mucrosquamatus; assembly: GCF_001527695.2. Classification (NCBI taxonomy): domain Eukaryota; kingdom Metazoa; phylum Chordata; class Lepidosauria; order Squamata; family Viperidae; genus Protobothrops; species Protobothrops mucrosquamatus. Next base: position 63,183 of record NW_015388832.1, read on the forward strand.
AAACTTCTTCCCAACCCCTCAAGTGTCTGGGAAGCGGAGGGCACCTGAGGGTATTCAAGTATTGGGCTGAACTCTTTTCCTATGGCCACTCTGAAAGGCATGTAGCCAGTGTTGCTGTGCACAGAATTATTGTACACCACCTCCGCGAAAGGGAGGAGGTCAGTCCAGTTTGTCTGTTGATAAGAAACGTAGCATCTAAGATATTGCTCCACCATTTTGTTAGCGGACTCTGCAGCCCCATTGGTGGCTGGATGAAAAGCAGAGGATAAACCTTGAGATGATCCAATTAATTTAAGAAAACTCTTCCAAAACTTCGCTGTGAACTGCACCCCTCTGTCCAAAATTATTCGCTTAGGGATGCCATGCAGCTGGTAGATATGTTTCAGGAACAATTTCATCAGTCATTGGGCAGATGGAAGTCTTTGCAGGCGATGAAATGAGTCTGCTTCGAGAACAGATCTATCACAGTCCAGATGATAGTATTTCCTCTACTTTCAGGTAGGTCTACTATAAAGTCCATAGCTATTTCTTCCCAGGGTTGAGAAGAGTCTGCCACCGGCTGCAGTAACCCGGGGTTTTTCCCTGGGATTCTTTTCATTGTGGCACATACAGTACAACTTTTTACATAGTTTTCCACATCCCGTTTCAGCCCTGGCCACCAAAATTGCCGGCGGGTGAGGTGTAGGGTTTTCAAATATCCAAAGTGTCCAGCCTGTTTTACATCATGGCTGTGTTTGAGAGCATTAAGATGGAGGGCTTCGGGCAAATATAGTTTCCCCCCTTTGTAAGCCAAGCCATCCCTGCACGTTAGGAAGGTTTGATTATCTTTGAACCATTGATCGGTGAGGAGCTCTTGTTTTATTTTCTTTACCCCAGGGTCATCAGGATTGGGGACCCTGCGAGGCGTAAGTTGAGCAGCAGTTTGTGGATTGGGGATAATTGCCTCGTTAACCTCCTCCCATTCGCTTTTGTATTGGGATAACCGGGATAGCGCATCAGCTAGGAAGTTTTTTCCTCCTGGTATGTACTTTAGAGTGAAGTTGAAGCGGTTAAAGTACTGTGCCCACCGCACTTGCTTTGCGGACAATTTGCGAGGAGTTTTCAGTGCTTCTAGGTTTTTGTGATCTGTCCATACTTCAAAAGGCACCTTGCTCCCTTCTAGATAGTGTTGCCAGTTTAATAGTGCCCATCTAATCGTGAAGGCCTCTTTCTCCCAGATTGCCCATCTCCGCTTGCTTTTAGTAAATTTCTTAGAGGTGTAGGCACAGGGTTGCAGAACCCCACTTTTGTTCTTTTGCAGTAATACAGCTCCAACTGCCACATCGCTGGCATCGGCTTGAATCACAAAGGGCTCCCCTGGGCAGGGGTGCTTTAGGACCGGTTCAATAGCAAATAGTCTTTTTAAATTCTCAAAAGCGGTTTGACAGCTCATAGTCCATGCTAGTGGTTGGCCCAGTCATGGCTTCCCTCCTCCTTTGCCTGTTTTGAGTAGTTCTGTAAGGGGTAGGGCAATCTCGGCAAAAGAGGGGATGAATTGACGATAAAAGTTGGCAAAACCCAGAAAGCTCTGGAGCTGTTTGCAAGTTTTTGGGGGCTGCCATTCTATTACAGCTTTCACTTTGGCTGGATCCATTTCAATACCCTCATTGGAAATTATATAGCCAAGATAATCTAATTGGGTCTGGTGAAATTCACATTTTGACAATTTGGCATAAAGCTTGGCATTCAATAGTTTCTTTAATACTTCTCTCACCAGCTTTATGTGATCAGTCATATTCATGCTGTATATCAGGATATCATCAAGATACACCAAAACCCCTTTGTACAAGTGATCATGTAGGACCTCATTAATCAACTGCATGAATACGGTTGGGGCTCCCTGTAGTCCAAATGACCTTGAATTGATAGCTCCCCATGGGGCAGTTGAAGGCAGTTTTCCACTCATCTCCCTCCTTTATTCTCACCCGGTAATATGCCTCTCTCGGGTCTAATTTAGTGAAGACACTCCCCTTAGCCAGATGGGTTAATAAGTCCTATAGGAGGGGGAGGGGGTATTTATTTTCCACATTCACAGTGTTGAGACCCTTATAGTTTACGCAGAGATGAAGAGACCCATCTTTTTTCTCTTTGAACAACACAGGATTTCCCATGATAGATTTGGCCCGTTCGATGAACTCCCTCGCTAGTTTTTTGTTCACGTATCGCTGCATCTCCTCCATTTCGAGGGGGGACATAGCATACATTCTCGGGTGTGGGAGTTTGGCTCCTGGCACCAGTTCGATAGAGCAATCATTGGGTCTGTGAGGGGGCAGGGCATTGCATTCTTTTTCACTAAATGCCTCTGCCAGGTCCCGGTATTCATTGGGGATGAGTGGTTTGCCTGGTGGCGGTGAGACAGCCATGTGCGCTCGCTCATTGGGTGGCCTAAGGTATCCCGCAACATCGGTTGAATCAGCAGGAGGTTTAGGCCCTATAGGTAGTCTCACAGTTCTCATTCCTTTCTCCCACCAGATAAACGGCTTCCATTTGTCCAACCAGGCTAGCCCTAGGATCACAGTCTCAGTCATTTTTGGAGCCACTAGGAAGCGAATAAACTCCCAGTGCACACCTATTTCTAGGCGTAAGGGCTCAGTTAATTTTGTGACAAGAGTCCCTCCCATCAGGGAGCCATTGGCTTGCTCAAACCTCACAGGTTTGGAAAGCTGTTTTGCCCGTATGCCCATATTCATGGCAAACGGCAGGCTCGATAGATGCAGGCTTGAGAGAGGTGATCGTCTAATTCCTCTATGAAGTGATGGATTAGGGATTGCTCTGGCCACCCCTCTATTCGACCTGCTAACTTGCGAAATTCTCGCACATACTCCAGGGCAGGCCTGCCAGATTGTTTTATTTTGTGGATTTGTTCTCTTGCCTTTAGGTCAAGAGATGTGTCCTCAAATCTTTCTCTCAGCCCTAGGAGGAAGAGGTTGGGGTCCTCCAATTTGGCAGCTTGCTCATTGTATAAATTGTTCAGCCATTCGGATGCTTCTCCCTCTAGGCTGGATGCTATCACATCGACCATGGCACCTGGGTCGGGTAGAGATAAGCCCAGACATTCAAATGAGAGCGTACTTGGTTGAGAAAGAAAATCAGGTTCTCTGGATCCCCATCGAAGGTTGCTCTGCAATTATAGCCTGTTGGGGTCCCCACTGTGGCTGTTGCTGCTGACCCCATCCTGGTTGCTGGTTCATGCCCAGGGGTTGCATGTTCAGGGGCTGTGGCCATGCCCCCTGTTGCTGTAAGTCCCTCAGCAGTTGCTGTACGTTCAGGGGTGGTGACCAATCTCTTTGCTGTGGTTGTCCTCCCACCAGCTGCTGATCTCCTGGCTTCTGCACCACCCCAAGCTGTTGTAAGGCCTCTATTAGCTGTGGCAAGCTCAGATGCTGCTGATCAACTACCTGTGTGGGGTGCCAATCTCCCCATTGCTGCAGAGGCCTCAGACTGGGATTCCCTCTCTCTTCAGGGCTGGAGTCTCTGGCAGGGGAAGACAGGATCTGAAAGGCTTTCTGATCTGCAATGGAAAGGCTGTAGGCTCCTCTCTGCAGGAATTGATTTCTGTTTTTCACATCTGGGTTTTGAAATCTTTCCAGTGACTCACCCAAAGCTTGAGTAGCAGGCCATTCGTTAGCTCTCCACCATTCTGCTTTTGAAGTCTTTGCTACCAGTTGGGATATCTGCCAGAATTCATCTTCCCACAGCATGCTGTCTGTTGTTTCCTCCTCTGGGTTATCAGCAGCTGCTGGGTCTTCAAGCAAACTAACTTTTTTCATGATAGATTTTCCTTCCCTGAATCTTTACCAGCTCCTCTCAAGCCTAGAGACAGCGGATGGAGTTCAGGATCCCAGGTTGGTGAAAAGGATTTTAGATCTTAGCATGATGTCAAGGTTCCGACTAATGAAACACTTTAAAGAACTTCCAGGCATTGTTTATCCTAAAAAGTCTTTTTATTCATGTGACAAAATGTTGGCACAGCATGAAGAAGGGATGCTAAGATCTGAAATCTCCACTCCGGAGCAGTTATTTTTGCTAGCATTTTCCTTCTCTGATTTTGCTGTCATGATTTAAGTTCTCCAATTAGTTTGAAGGGCAAAGGTTCTCTTCCGTTTGCAACTCATACTTTCTTCCTTCTCCCCTCCCAGCGTCTTCTGAGTTAACTCTAAAAATACCACACAGCTCTGCATATTTTGTCAGAGCAAGAACATCCAATGTTAGCAGCTTTGACATCTAGTCCAGTTTGAGCTCTTACCCCAGTTGTGGCAGGTAGAATAGAGCAAGGCTTTTTAACCAGTGGTATGGGTACCACCTGTGGTACATTGGCACCTGGCAGGTGGTATGCGACCATCCTAGAAAAGTGGTAGCGGGGGAGGGAATGAGCTGAACTGGTGGCAGCACCGCACAAGCCTGAGCAAGAGATGGCTGGAGCTGCAGGGCTGTGAGGGCACAGCGGAAGTGCCAGGATCAGCACTTCTTTGGGGCTGTCAGGGCTCAGTGGAAGCACCAGGATCCTGGAGCTTCTGCTGAGCCTAGAAGAAGTGCTGATCAGCTGGAATGTTGCACCATCTCCAGGGTCTTGTGATTTACATTCAGATTCTTGGCAACTGATTCATATTTATGACAGTCACAGTGTCCCAGAGTCATGTGAAGTGACCAAAACCTGCTGCAACCATCCAGCAGATGGGAGGAATAAAAACCAAACACCCCCCCACCCCTGCTGCCAATCCTCAACAGAAATGCTCACAACAATGAAAAACTCAGACAGGAGGAAGAGCGCCGCCGAGTGGGCAGGCAGTTGTCTTTCTCGGCTGTGGCTTGGGGGGGTACTTTTTCAGTGCCATTGTAACTTCAAACAGTCACTAAGTGAACTGTTTTAAGTCGAGGACTACCTGTACTTCATCACTTTTTTTTCCTTTTGGGGGGGGTCATTAAGTTTTTGACACCTTGCTAGGCAACTGGTGGTACTCGGATATTGCCATATCCTAAAAGTGGTACAATGGGTGAAAAGGTTGAAAAGCCCTGGAATAGAGGATGAAATTACTTAAAAGCTAGTTTTTAAAAGAGAACCTTAAGTGGTGAAATATGGTTCAGGGAGGTGGTTCTCACTTTATTTATATTTCACCTCTCACAATTTGCACTGCTGGTATGATTACACCCCCAATTTTCTTTAGAACATTGTGAGATATTATTATTCTATGTGATAACTGGTCCTGTAGCTGTGCAGTTATTAATGGACAATTATGTTAACAAGCAAGAGAAGTCAGTTTATGTTGTGTTGAAAGAAAAATCTTCATCCAGGTCCAGTCCAAGCTGGGAATAAACAAAATGGAGACTGCTTTAGAAAGAAGGTTGCAGTTTATTGAAGAGGAGAGCCAGATGGAAAGACTAACTAACCACATGTAGTAGGGAGTGGGCTTTTATACCTTCTTGGGCTTTTGTTTGGAGTTGTTCCTGTGGCATAAACTTTGACCTGAGTCTGAGTGTGCCTTTCTAGTATTCTGATGGTGGTGGGCTAATCCTATTACGTCCCAGAGGTCATATCCTGCTTCCATGGGGCTGTGGCTGATAACTATTGGATTTTTTTGTGTGAGGGATTGTTGATTCTAGGGATCTTTGTCTTTCTAATCCCAGCTTCCTGACTCCAATCTTTCTGCAAGATTATCACATCCGTATTTCTGCAGACCTGGTTTCTGTTTGGGGCAGAGAGACTTGGGGGGTGTTGGTTTCTGCCTTTAAAATCCTTTGGGGAAATATATCCTGCCTTTTTAATATTTCCCAAAATATTTATTTCTCTGGATTCTTCCCACAGTTGGTTTCCTAAATATGTTAATAAGCTGACAGAAGTAAGTTTTGTTTTGTTTTGCTAATTATGTTAATGAACCCACATTAAGCAGTTTTATTTTAGTGTAGAAGATTCCTGAGAGAAACAAAACAGATATTAGTCACATTCAGAATAGGAAGCTCTTGAATGACAGACAGCTATTCCAATTCATGAAAATTAGTGGGACAGTATTTACTTCGTAAGATATTTAGCATTCTTAAAAGCATATAACAGAAGACAAGATCCATGGAGAAAAATAGTCAGTTATAAATTGAAAATTCAACAGAAAAGGTATTTCCCTTTTTTCTGTAGCAAATTTAATGTTTATTCAAATATGTGTTATATCTCAAAGTTGTTTTGCTAGAAAAGAATTTTTGGCAAATAATTGCATAATATAATCTTCTGATTTAATGAAATAAAGTTAGGCTATTTTGGGGAAGAGAACAAATGGGAAGCTTTTTTAGATAATTTTTTAGAAATTTGATTTCAGACAGTAGATTTAAACTTATTTTGAAAGAATATATTTTGGAGATACATATTTTGTAAATAGTAAACAATGAATTAATTACATATCTACCATGTTGGTGCATTTTCTACATGATAATTACAAAGAATAGAAGACAGTTAGAAGTTGCAGAAATTTGGACCAAGCTTTCATGCATGATCTGATCTCTCTGGGTACAAATAAAAGAAATGGATGGTAAGGATTACTAAATCTCTTTTTATTTCTCAATTGTATATGTGTAAGTAATATACCTGAAAATGTGCTTACATAGCATCCCATATTGTTGGAAAAAAAAAACCGCTGGGAAGTCAGAGTTCATACTTGTAATAGGTTGTGCCTCATTTTCTGTCCAAAAGGTAATATTGGTTTTTACTGGATAGGAGACTGCATTTTCAAATTAAGGTATCACTTTCCTTTTCATTGTTTGACAAGTGGATTTATTAATTTATTCTGCTAAAATTTTATTTCTTTTGATTAAACATATTTTACAGTGAGGTAATTGTGTATAATACCACGAAGTGAATATAAAAATAGCAGTTAGGTTATAAGTAAAATTCTATCTTTATTTAACAACATATCATTAAATACATATTTAAGAATCTAGTATTTATGTATTAATGTACGGGTTTTTATACTATTTTTTTTTAGCCTAACAGCTGCTGGGGAAATAGAGAAAAAAAATATCTCTGGCTCTGGCTCTCTCTCTGTGTGTGTGTCTCTGTCTCGCTAACACATACACACTCACACAAACACACAAAGAAATTTCGGCTCTCAATATTTCCCTGTAATTTTTTTTTTAGCAAATTACAGTGTGTGGTTGGTCCTTTAGTACAGACAGATAAAAATTGACAAGTGTGCTCTAATATCCCCATACTTCATCTATGTTTACCATGTTGTGATCATCTATTCATTCTTTCCATGCTTTATGTTTCTTTATGTTTTCTATTCTTATTACACATCAAAATACTACTTCCAAAAATTTATTTAATTTTATCTCCCTCCTGTTTCCTTGCAGTTATGCCAGCTTTGACAAAAATGAACATGGAGAATCAAACCACAGTGCCTTATTTTCTGCTCCTGGAATTATCAAAAAATCGGCATCTGCAGCTTTTGTTTTTCTTCTTCTTCTTTGTGTTATATATGGCAACTGTAACAACAAATCTTCTCATCATCTCTTCAATAGCTTTTCACCATCGACTGCACAGCCCCATGTACTTCTTTCTAATGAATTTGGCTCTACAGGATTTGGGCATTGTTTCAGTAATTATCCCCAAATCCATGATAAATTCTCTCATGGACACCAGACACATCTCTTATTTTGGTTGTGTTGCTCAAGTCTTTCTCCTTCTATCCTTTGAAGCCTCTGATGTATCCCTCCTGACAGTCATGGCATATGATCGGTATGTAGCCATTTGCCACCCACTGCACTATGAGATGGTGATGAATTGGAAAGCCTGCACTGAAATAATCATTCTAGTGTGGGTTTCAGGTCTTATCTGTGGAATCCTACATACAATTGGCACTTTTTCAGTCCCTTTTTGTTCTAATGTTGTCAACCAATTTTTTTGTGAAATTCCACAATTGATAAAACTATCCTGTTCTGGCTTCAATCTAGTTGAGGTTGGAATTGTTGTGGTCAACATCATTGCTGCACTAGGCTGTTTTACTTTTATTTTCATATCTTATGCAGTGATCTTCAAGACAGTATTGAGAATCCCTTCTGAGCAAGGAAGACAAAAAGCTTTATCCACTTGCATTCCCCACTTTATAGTAGTGTCTGTGTTAGTATTAAGTGTATGTTTTGCCTATCTAAGACCTCCCTCTAACACTTCATCTCACTTAGATTTTGGATCAACTATTCTCTATTCTCTTTTTCCACCCCTGTTCAATCCAATCATCTATAGCATGAGAAATCAGAATATAAAATATGTTCTTTCTCAGTTGTGGAGGTTCTGAAAAAAAATCTTTTAATGCTTCTATTCTGTCCACCACAGTCTTGCATTTTCCTGGCCTTTCTTTTACTTTTCTGAATAAAGGAATATGGTAGAAAGGGATAGTTGAGATGGAGACCAATCCAACCTCTCAAATCAGGAGAATACTAGAGCTCCAGATGTTGCTCAACAATCTTCCTACATCCCTAATTATTGTTAATGTACTTTATATATGATAAATATGGATTTTTGACAGCTCTGCTATGACAACATTTTCAGAATGTGTTTACCACTGCTTCCTGCCTTTCTGAGTGTGAGAAAGAGGCCTAAATTCACCCACCTGGCTACATTTCTTAGGCTCAGAAGAAATCCCAGACTCCTGATTTCTAGCCGGTCTTTTTTTTTAAATATATTTTATTTATTTTTTAACAAAGCATAAATCACTCAATAACTGGTAAACAGTGTGTTGTCTGGGTTTCATTTGTGAAACAATCCTTAACAATTAATTTCTATAATCTGTGTTCCATATATTAATTTTGGTTGATTTCCTCTTTCTCCAAAATATCCTTTTTTGCAAACATTGAGTTAATACAATTCTTATTGTTTTAATGAATAACAATTAAGTATATAATTTTTCCAATATTCCTAAAATAATAATCATATTAGTATAATATTTCTTTTCTTTTCAGTCATTTTGGTTGCCTTATCATAAATCATGTTACAATCCTTATTTTAGTTTATTTCTCCCACCAAATTCTAGATATTCTTACGAGTGAAAATTTTCTCAACGATTAATTACATTTACATTGAAAGATTTAATTCTATTTTTTCCATATAAGCCATCTCACAATTTTACATTTCTTAAGAAATAGATAAAAGAATGAAAAGAGAGAAGAAAAAGAAGAAAAACAAAAGAAAAAAGAAGAAGAAAAGAAAGCAAGAGCAACAGAACATAAGAAATAACATACTACTTAAAATACAGTATATATCCCTCCTAGGTTAATATGTATTTATTTCCTCAATTTCTTATTCTTTTTAACCATAATTAAAAATATATTTAATCTTTAAACATTCCATTCAATAGGTCTAATCATCTAATCCCTTGACTCTGATTCAAAACATTTTTTATACTTTTCTTAAATTTAGTCACATTTAAGTATCTAAAATATTTTCTTTATTTAAGTCACAGAAAAGAACGAAGCATACTATATTATTTAGAGAATTCATCCCTCTTAGAGTGGTATATTCCAAAGTTTTTCTACTCCTTTAACCATATTCGAACAAATGTTTCTTTTTAAAGTATTCTTGCTGATAAGTCCCATCATCTATTTTCTTAGTTTCCATCTTAATTTTTTTCTTTGCCCAGTATCTTTCTTAATCAATGTACTTTGCTGAATCAAAAAGTTTTTCTGTATGATCATAGGTATTTCTGTAGATATAGAAAATAAATCAATGTCTTTGTCATGGCCATTTGCCCACTCCTTTTTATTAGGAATATTTTTCCTTCCTTTTTCTCCACTTCTCTTGTCACTTTTTCTCTCTCCAGTTAATAATAATAATAATAATAATAATAATAATAATAATAATAATAATAATAATAATAATAATAATAATAATAATAATAATAATAATAATAATAATAACAACAACAACAACAACAACAACAACGTTGGAAGGGACCTTGGAGGTCATCTAGTCGAACCCCCTGCTCAGGCAGGAAACCCTATACCATTTCGGACAAATGGCTGTCCAGTCTCTTCTTAAAAACTTCCAGTCTTGGAGCATTCACTGCTTCTGGAGGCAGGTTGTTCCACTGGTTAATGGTTCTAACTGTCAGGAAGTTTCTCCTTAGTTCTAGGTTGCTTCTCTCCTTGATTAGTTTACATCAATTGCTTCTTGTCCTGCCTTCAGGTGCTTTGGAAAATAGCTTGACTCCCTCTTCTTTGTGGCAGCCCCTGAGATATTGGAACACTGCTATCATGTCCCCCCACGTCCTTCTCTTCATTAAACTAGACATACCCAATTCCAGCAGCTGTTCCTTATATGCTTTCGCCTCCAGTCCCCTAACCATCTTTGTTGCTCTTCTCTGTACTCTTTCTAGAGTCTCAACATCTTTTTTACATTGCGGTGACCAAAACTGGATGCAGTATTCCAAGTGTGGCCTTACCAAGGCATTGTAAAGTGGTATTAACACTTCACCTGAACTTGATTCTATCTCTCTGTTAATGCAGCCTAGCACTGTGTTGGCCTTTTTGGCAGCTGCGGCACACTGCTGGCTCATATTTAAGTGATTGTCCACTAGGACTCCGAGGTCCCTTTCACAGTTACTACTATTGAGCAAGGTAGCCCTTATACTATACTTGTACATTTGTTTTTTCTTGCCTAAATGTAGAACCTTACTTTTTCACCATTGAATTTCATTTTGTTAGATAGTGCCCAGTGTTCAAGTCTGTCCAGATCCTTCTGTGTCTTAAGCCTGTCTTCTGTAGTGTTGGCTATTCCTGCAAGCTTGGTCTTGTCTGCAAATTTGATGAGTTCCCTGTCTATCCCCTCGTCCAAATCGTTGATAAAGATATTGAAGAGCACTGGGCCCAGAACAGAGCCCTGGGGCACCCCACTACACACTTCCCTCCATGTAGATACGGTTCCATTGAGGACCACATGCTGAGTACGGCCGGTGAGCCAGCTACGGATCCATCTGGTGGTGATGCTGTCTATCCCACATTTTTCTATGTTGTCAAGTAGTAGGTTATGATCTACTTTATCAAATGCCTTACTGAAGTCCAAGTAAATTATAACCACAGCATTTCTCTGATCCACTAATTTTGTCACTTGGCAAAGAATGCAATAAGATTTGTCTGGCATGATCTGGTTTTGACAAACCATTTTGGCTTTTAGTAATGAGCTTTTTTGCCTCTAGGTGTTCACTGATTCGTTGTTTGATTATCTTTTCCAGAATCTTCCCACGTATTGAGGTCAGGCTGATAGATCTGTAATTTCCTGGATCCATTTATTTTCCTTTTTTGAAGATGGGAACTACATCAGCTCTTTTCCAGTCCTCCGGTAGTTCCCCAGTACTCCAGAATCTTTGAAAAATATAGTTCAGTGGTTCTGAGATCACATCTGCCAGTTCCTTGAGAATCTTGGGGTATAATCCATCTGGTCCTGGCCATTTGAACTCATTCAGGCTGGACAGGTGTTCACTTACCATTTTCTTGCCTATCTTAACTTGTGTTTCTATTCTGTTTTTTATGGCACTAGTTTTGATAGGTTGGTCTGTTTTTTCCCTTTGTGTAAAGAAAGATGCAAAAAATGAGTTAAATAGTCCTGTTTTCTCCCTGTTGCTTGTCACCTTCTTGCCACTTTCACCCACTAATGGACCAATCATTTCCTTCACTTTTTTCTTTTTTGTTACATGTTGAAAGAAGCTTTTTTTTGTTATTTTTTACTTTGGTTGCAAGCCTTAGTTCATTTTGAGCCTTAGCTTTCCTCACTTCATCTTTGCAGGCTTGGGCTATTTGCTAATATTCTGACTTAGTTATGTGCTCCTCTTTCCACTTTCTATACTTGTCCTTTTTATCTTTCAATTTGTCAGAGAGTTCTTTATGCAGCCATGCTGGTTTCTTTTGAGAGCTGTTATTTTTCCTCTTTGTTGGTATTATGCTAGACTGGGCTTTTATTATCTCATTTTTCAAAATTTCCCAAGCTTCTTGAGTTGTTTTCCCCTTGAGGATTCTCATCCATGGAATCCTTCCTAAGCTCTCTCTAAGTTTATTGAAATTAGCTCTCTTAAAGTCCAAGACTCTAGTTTGACTGTGTTCTATTGCTTGTGCTTCCATAATGTTGAATTCCAATATTGCATGATCACTTCTTCCCAAGGTTCCTATGGCTTCAACACCTTCTATCATTTCATCTCTGTTAGTGAGAATTAGATCCAAAATGGCTAATCCCCTAGTTCCCTTCTCTACTTTTTGGGAGACAAAGTTGTCTGCTAGGTTATGAAAGCATTGAAGTGTGGAAAACAATTAGATTTCACTAGAGCAGTGATGGCGAACCTTTTAGAGACCGAGTGCCCAAACTGCAACCCAAAACTCACTTATGTATCGTGAGGTGCCGGATGGGCGTGGCCAATTGGGTGGGTGTGGTCAATTTTGTGGGCATGGCCCATTTGGTATGTGTGGCTGCAGTGGTAATGGCAGACTGGGTGGGACTAAAAAGTTCAATCAATCAATTCCAACTTTGCAAGATCTTTTTTTTCCCGCGAGAAGTTGAAATTGACTGATTGAACCTTTTTTTTTTTGCACATGGCGGTGGAGGCCTAAAGCGAAAAGGTTTTATAAAACCCAGCTGAAGACCTAGGACTGGGGCAACAGCACGCATTGCCCACAGAGAGGGCTCTGAGTGCCGCCTCTGGCACCCGTGCCATAGGTTCGCCACCACTGCACTAGAGGGTTTTCATATTTTCAAAAACTGAGGATCAGCAATTATTTGTTTGTTTCACTTTTCACAAAACCCTAGGAGAATTCTTAGAGAGATTAATCATTACTTCCATAGCAGATAGACTTCAATATGCAGACAAATTTGCATACAAAGTTGTCTGCTAGGTTTGCCAGGAACCTGTTTGATCTTCCACTTGGTGCAGAGTTTGTCTCCCAGTTGATGTTAAAGTCCCCCATTACTATTGTGACGTGCTTCCTACATACCTTAGTTAGCTGACTAGCAAAAAGTTCATCTATTTCCTCTGTTTGGTTGGGTGGCCTGTAGTATACACCTCTGGCAATGTCATTTCCCTCCCTTTTATATTGACCCAAATGTATTCAAAACAGTTTTCATCATTGTTGTGCTCTATTTCTGTAGAGATGTAGTTATTTCTTATATAGAGAGCAACTCAACATCCTCTGTTTCTTTTAAATAATTTAAATCCCTCTAGCTGTGTGTTCCATGTGTGGGTTTCATCCCACCATGTTTCCATAATGGCAACGATATCATATCTGCCCTCTTTAACCTGGTTCTGGTGTTTTCCCTAGTATCTCAGTAGAATGTTTTTTCCAGTCTTTTTTCTTATCCTCAAATTTGCTTTGTAGTGTTGAAATGTAAGTTGTCTTTTCTTCCACTTGAATTAGATCACAACCTACTACTTGATAAGATAGAAAAATGTGGGTTAGACAGCATTACCACTAGATGGATTCGTAATTGGCTGACTGGCCGTACTCAGCGTGTGGTCCCCAATGGAACTGCATCTACATGGAGGGAAGTGTATAGTGTGGTGCCCCAGGACTCTGTTCTAGGCCAATGCTCTTCAACATCTTCATCAACAATTTGGACGAGGGGATAGATGGGGAACTCATCAAATTTGCAGATGACACCAAGCTGGCAGGAATAGCCAACACTCCAGAAGACAGGCTTAAGATACAGGAGGACCTGGACAGACTTGAACACTGGGCGCTATCTAACAAAATGAAATTCAATGGTGAAAAAAGTAAGGTTCTACATTTAAGCAAGAAAAACCAAATGTACAAATATAGTAAAGGGGGTACCTTGCTCAATAGTAGTAACTGTGAGAGGGATCTCGGAGTCCTAGTGGACAATCACTTAAATATGAGCCAGCAGTGTGCTGCAGCTGCCAAAGAAGCCAACACAGTGCTGGGCTGCATTAACAGAGGGATAGAATCAAGATCACGTGAAGTATTAATACCACTTTACAATGCCTTGGTAAGGCCACACTTGGAATACTGCATCCAGTTTTGGTCACCACGATGTAAAAAAGATGCTGAGATTCTAGAAAGAGTACAGAGAAGAGCAACAAAGATGATTAGGGGACTGGAGGCTAAAAAATATAAGGAACGGTTGCTGGAATTGGGTATGTCTAGTTTAACAAAGAGAAGGACGAGGGGGGACATGATAGCAGTGTTCCAATATCTCAGGGGCTGTCACAAAGAAGAGGGAGTCAAGCTATTCTCCAAAGCACCTGAAGGCAGGACAAGAAGCAATTGATGGAAACTAATCAAGGAGAGAAGCAACCTAGAACTAAGGAGAAACTTCCTGACAGTTAGAACAATTAACCAATGGAACAACCTGCCTCCAGAAGCGGTGAATGCTCCAACACTGGAAGTTTTTAAGAAGAGACTGGACAGCTATTTGTCTGAAATGGTGTAGAGTTTCCTGCCTGAGCAGGGGGTTGGACTCGATTACCTGCAAGGTCCCTTCCAACATCATCATCATCATCATCATCATCATCATCATCATCATCATCATCATCATCATCATCATCATCATCATCATCATCATCATCATCATCATTATTATTATTATTATTATTATTATTATTATTATTATTATTATTATGTAGAATTCCATCTTTAAGTCTCTATCCTCGGATTTATGTTCAGTCATCTCTGCTGTATTCTCCTGAGAGTTTTCTTTAGAGTAAAATTAAATTGGAGATAAGTTGATTTATACTTTCAAAGTTGTTCTGTATTTCTTTGTAGTTTGAGATCATTGTCCTTTGAATTGGTTGCAGCTTATCATATATTTCCTCTTGTAAAGTATACATTATTTCTGTAAGTCTCACTTTATCTAAACACAGCTGTGTTTATTAAAACCTTGAAGGCCACAGGCAGAGATTTGATAATTCTTATCCACCAGTAGGTGTCAGCATTGGTTCATTTTTCAGATCTTTCTAATCTTTTTCCTCCTTAAAGGGTTAGATTTGCTGCTTCCAATAGCCAAAAGATGGGGGAAAACCCTTCGCTTCTTCACCCTGGAGGTTTATTTTTGCTTCTTGGGAGTTCTCCTCTTCAGGAAAGTAAGTAGGATAGAGAAAATCAATATTCTTACCCAGATTCAAATGTGCTCTTTACAATCAGCTTAAAGTAGAGCAGACATGTCAAACACAAGGCCCAGGGGCCAAATGTGGCCTGCGAAGTGGTTTCATGTGGCCCGCGAAGCCATTCTGGAAATAGTGAGGGAACAGCCCCTGCTGCCTTAGCCCTGGCTGGCCGGGAGCCAATGTACAATTTTGTGGTGGCCATCTATGCTGAAATACATTCAGTCTTAGCTCCACAAGGCCATCTGGAAACAGCGAAGAACCAGCCCCTGCCGTGTTGGCCCCACCCCATGGGTACATGCTGGGGAGATGTCACCCTTTGTGAGGAATGAAGAAATGCACCATTGCCTGGAAGTGGCCAGCAAATGGCCTTTGCCTACTTCACATATCCGGCTTGATGGGCTCTGCCTTGGTCCCACTCCTTTCTGCCAGAGACCCTCAGATCTGTCCCACTCCTGCCTAGGCCTCCACAGGCATCCTTGACACAAATGATGTAGAGCTGGCTACGCCCACCCAGTAGGCCACACCCACTCCATCCATGCCCACCCAGTAGGCTGCACCCACCCTGGCCACACCCACCCGGCCCCCAGAGGGCAACCGCAATGCTGATGCAGCCCTCAATGAAATTGAGTTTGACATCCCTGAAGTAGAACTTTTGACTTCCGTTGCTTGCAGCTGGGGCTAGACAATGAAGTTAGCTAGCCTTTCTCCTGTTGGTTTCTGGAAGGCTTCTCCTTGACCGATCGGGGAGACCGCTGTCTCTCCTAGGTCCCTGGGACTACCTTCCTTCATTGCCACCTCTCTGTGATGGCTTCTGGCCCATTTAGGGTCCCAAAACAGGAAGAAACTCACCTGGAGGGCTCGGCAATCCGAATCCCTCGACTGCTTTGCTGCTCACAGGAACTGGAAGTTGGTTTCTAGCCTATCTTAACCTCCACATCAAATCAGTTTTCAGATCCTTTAACTCAGACTATTATTTCTTTCTCTTAGAAGTGCTTTGGCAAGACAAGATACCTGGCATGGTAGAAAAGATATATGAACTGATACTGGCTCTAATCACCTTTTGATAACTATAAGAATGGAAAAAGCAAGAAATTAAATTAGGATAATGCATAATTTTAATATAACACCTAATAAGTTTTCAAACATTTTAGAACTTGATACAAATTGAAAGAGATAAGGTGTGTTTCCTGATCTAATATCTGGAGAAGGGAAGTGAGATAAATCTACACTAAGGATAATATCTCATTGAAATGTGCTGGAGAAATTATGAGTTTCATCCAAGCTACTGATAACGTATGGGAAAAAAACACCATCTTACTGTTTTGTGATATCTCTTCCACCACCCCCAAAAATACTTTTAAAAATGTATACAAATGGAAGATTCACCATGTAATTTGGGGCTAAGTATAATTGTACTTGGGAAAGTGCCATATACTTCTTGAAGCTCCTAGGCAACATCAGTCACTTCCTTTGATGAGGGTATGGGGCTTTCAGCTAACGGGATAGGAAATTTTGTCCTATATTTATAATCCTCTATTGAATTTTGCAGTCTTGTTTTATTGCCTTGTCTGTGGATATTTCTTGTCTATATTATACTTTGCTGTTAAAGTGATTATTTTTCTCTGTTTTGCGCAATAAACTCTTTCAACTTTTAGAGATTTTTTTTTTGTAGATGGTTGTTTCTAATCCATGAACATCTTATTCGTATCTCATGAGGCAAAAAGAAATGAGCCCATACTTCTTTAAGAGTCTTTCTAATTCCAGTTCCATCTGGAGATGTCCATATGAGCCCTTGGTTTGATGAAAGATGTCAACATTCTATGAAGGATAAAGATAAGGCAGGTATTAGATTTATGCAAATCTGTTAATGAACATTTTTCCTCATGCCTTTACTGGATTGTTTAATTTTTGAAAGATTTAAGCAAACATATTGTCTGTGATATTTTATTAGCACAGACACTGTCATATATCACACTAAATGATGAGTAGTGGTTTTTATCGTTGAATAATCCACAATTTGCTGCAATGTCAAAGCAAACTAAGCCATAAACCACAATTATAAAAGATATTAACTAGATCAACAATATCATGCTAATACCGAAATCATGAAACAATACGATTTAGCAAGTTGTGTATGTAAGTAATAACTTCCAAATCACCATTATTTTTCCATATTTATCTTTAAAAAGAAGTATCAGCAGAAAAGTACTTGGCAGTGTTACTGCTATACTAGGTTTTTTATGTATTCATATTGATGTATGAAGGCAATTTTTTTCCAATTTTGAAATTGTAGTCAGATTCCCAGACAATTGGTACTTTTGGATACAGAGCTATAGTGAATAAGGAGATGAACAAAGAGATGTTAACTTTTATTAGTAATGCACAGGGCTTTTTTTCTCATAGAACGCCCAGAACGGAGTTCCGCCACCTTTTTTGGATGGAACCTTGTAGGGTAGGCAAGGCGGGTTGTATGACGTGTGTGAGTTCCGGCACCTTTTTTTTTTTTTTTAAGAAAAAAAGCACTGGTAATGCATGTAAACTGAGTTAAAAGTATAAAATAAAAGGCACAAAGAATCCAATCTGAGTCAGTCACTGGCACCAAAGGTTTATTCTTTCAAGCATTTGGGCTCACGATGGGGCCTGTCCTCAAGGAACTTTTCTCTCTCCAGAAGAGTTGCGCTGGGCTGTTCTATGCATTATATTTATAGGATTCCTGGTTTTGTGAAGCTTTAGTTTGTTAACTAGGATGTTGATGGCAGACTATTAAGTTTTTAGTTGTTGTTTCCTTCTGTCACCTTGCCCTTGTCTCCTCAGCCAGCCATCAAGACCCTAGTTAACAACTTAAAGGTACCCACTACCAGGAACCATATAAATGCCTACAACAGCCCTATGCATGTATTCTAATCTAGAGAGAGAGAGAGTTCCCTTATGATGAGCTTCAGCATAAGCCTGAAAGCTTGGAAGAATAAACCTTTGGTCCTGGTGATTGACTCAGATTGGATTATGCAACATTATCCTGGGAAACTTATATTTACCTTCATGAAAAAGCATACACACCAACCAAGATCTCTTATAATAGGGGTCCCCAACCTGTGGGCCATGGCCCACTAGGGGGCCATAAGAGGTTTGAAGAAATGGTTGGTGTGCATCCTCACTCGTGGCAGGAGCATGTGCACACTGCTCATGCAAATGGAATTGCTTGCCAGTCACTCGTGGAACACCATCCCCTCTCCTGCCCCTGCTGGTTCGCAAAGCCAGAAACATTGGGGAACTCTTGCTTATAAGCTATCAGGAGTTCCTTAATAACAACAGCAGAAATAAATTAAGTATGGCCAATTTCTGTATTAACCTATAGCAGGGCTTTTCAACCTTTTCACCCATTGTACCACTTTTAGGATATGGCAATATCTGAGTACCACCAGTCGCCTAGCAAGGTGTCAAAAACTTGATGACCCCCCCCAAAGGAAAAAAGTGATGAAGTACATGTAGTCCTCGACTTACAACAGTTCGCTTAGTGACTGTTTGAAGTTACAATTGCACTGAAAAAGTGCCCCCAAGCCACAGCGAAGAAAGATACCTGCCTGCCCACCTGGTGGTGCTCTTCCTCATGTCCGAGGTTTTCATTGTTGTGAGCATTTCTTTTTTTTATATATATAAAAGTTTTATTGGTTTTTTCCATTTTGTTATACAAAAGCTTAGGACACAACGTGGTGGTCAGAGTGTCAAATCATTCAAAAACAAAGTCATATACATATAGCTCAAATTAATTATAAACAATTTGCTCTCTGTAAGGAATAATATTACTTATTAAAATTAAAATTAATACAATTTTAGATAAAGTTCAATCAAACAAAGATCCTCAATCACCTTGCAATTATGATAATCTATATCCTGTTTTAAGCTTTACTAATTGCAATTGTCTTATTCCAGTTACATTTCAATAGACATATAGTTGGGATTTCAGGTATCCTTAATAATAGATCGTTCATTAAAACTAATTTTTCCCTATCACAAGTGGCTCTTACTCTCTCTCTATTACAGCATATTTTTCATGTTTAAAATAACAATATAAATCCAACAAATACAGTTCTATTTTTTAAAATATATTCTATCATTTCATCAATCCACATTTATAAAAAATCTTTTTAAGCCCTTTTGTAAAGTTTACACCTTCAAATACTTATCAAGTATAATGTCAAGAAATTCCCTGCCTTCATTCATTATTAAATCAAACAGAAATTCTCTCTCTATTTCAAAATAATTATCATATTTAAAATAATAGTATAGTTCCAAACAAAATCACATATCTATTTTTAAATATGTGTTCTATCATTTCATCACTCTACGTCTATAAAATCTTTTAAACCCCTAAACAAGTTTGCTCCCTAATAATTATCAACTATGATATCAATCAATTCTCATCCTTCTTTCATTATTAAATCAGACAAAATCTCTAAAGCCTTTTTAACCCATCAAGTAATGTTTTATATTACATTTAAACCTGACTCTAGCTTTCTTTCTAGGCCAAGTTGGTTCCCATATTAAAACCTTTTGATTATCAAACCTCAAACTTTGGTTACAAAAGTTTATAATCAATTCAAACTGAGCAAAACTTTCTTCTCTTCCTGCCAATATCATCTGAGTGTTATATTGACTTTTATTCCATATTATAATTGTAAATAAGTTATCCGCTTTGTTGTGGTTTCCAGAAAGTTGTATCTGAGTATCAATCTTTGTAGTTTTAAGTAATTGAACTGAATCAGTTACAGTTAATTCTTGATCAACCAAGTTATCCATCCATTGTAGGTAACGTCGTGTAGAATTAGTTGGCTCAGTGGTTACCACCTTTTCTCCCAGCGTAGATTCATCATTGGGTTGTAAGCATAATGTCTCTATCTCTTTAGATTGTGTGTCTTGATGTATAAAAGCCTGTTCAGTATTGCTTTGTTCTTCTTCTGGTGTTCCTTGTTCCATGGCTTGATTCATTATTGGAGGGTCAGTTGAAAGTGCCAAGGTAACATCTTTAGATTGTCTCCTCAATTTCCAATAAGTTTTGAAGTCTTCTGTCATTTCATTTTTTTCCCCAATATTAGATCATAGTCAAGATATGGAATATTTCCTTCCATTTTGGTAGTAGACTAGCCTGTTCCTTTATTAGAGACTATATTTAACAAACGTCCACAAATATCCACCTCCAAAGGTCTAATAGCCAGCTTTACCACCCAAATGTCAGATTACTTTTACTGTCTTTTACTGTCATGTGAAGTCCAATCACCAAGATAGAGTTGTAGTGTAACTTTAGCCACCAGATGTCCTCAGTGGACTGTAAGATATTTTTTCCACGTTGATAAAGTTAAAAAAAAAAGTTTTCACTCTTATTTTTTAAAATTTAACAAGAGAGGTATCTCCAACATTATAAAGTTGATAGGAACAAATTAGCAATGTCCCTTTTTTCTTCTTTTCCCCTAATTATCCCCACAAAGAAAGTCCAATGGTAGAAAAAACAACAAAAGAAGACAAAGAGGTTTTTTTTTTTAAGCTCTTTTTCCAATATAGGCAGCCACCGCTTTCTTAGCAAAGGGAAATAGTCAAAGCTCTTTACAGGAAAGATCAGGATAGCGAGAGAAAAGGGAGTCTCACCCGGATTCACCACGGTGGGTCTTCATTCTTAGTTGTTCTTTTGACTTGCGGTTGGTGCAGCTGGGTGATCGGCCATTTTACTGGCCGATCTTCTTCTCCGTTGGCCCTCAGAGTTCACTCGGCCAGCTGGGGGAGCCGCCGCTCCTCCGCAGCCAAGCACAGCCTCCTCAACGGTAGTCGCACCCTCCAGGGTGACTTTCGACCTGCATAAGGGTCTACCAGCGGAGGGAAACTAGCTGAAGAGGAGACGAGTCTCCTTGTGCGGCTACAGGTGCTGCCTCCGGAACCGGAAGTCATTGTGAGCATTTCTGTTGAGGATTGGCAGTGGGGTGGGGTGGGGGGTGTTTGGTTTTTATTCCTCCCGTCTGCTGGATGGTTGCAGCAGGTTTTGGTCACTTTACATGACCCTGGGACACTGTGACCATTAGGGCTTTTTTTCCTCATAGAATGCCCAGAACGGAGTTCCGGCACCTTTTTTGGCTGGAACCTTATAGGGTAGGCAAGGCGGGTTGTATGACGTGTGTGAGTTCCGGCACCTTTTTTTTTTTAGAAAAAAAAAAACACTGGTGACCGTCATAAATATGAATCAGTTGCCAAGCATCTGAATGTAAATCACAAGACCCTGGAGATGCTGCAACATTCCAGCTGATAGGCGCTTCTTCTGGGCTCAGCAGAAGCTCCAGGATCAGTGCTGAGCTCCAGCTGGAGCCTGGTGCTGATCCTGGCACTTTCACTGAGCCCTGACAGCCCCGAAGAAGTGCTGTTTCTGGCACTTCCGCTGAGTCCTGACAGCCCTGCAGCTCCAGCCATCTCTCGCTCAGGCTTGTGCGGTGCGTCCACCGGTTCAGCTCATTCCCCTCCCCCATTACCACTTTTCTAGGGTACCATCTGCCAGGTGCCAATGTACCACAGGTGGTACCCGTACCACTGATTGAAAAGCCTTGCTCTATAGAACCCAGCTTGAAGGCCAGTATTAGGGTTTTCATTAAAACCTGGCAGGATGACTTCATGTTTCTCTTTCTAGGGTCATGAGACTACAAGACCTACCTTGACCAGGTGGCACATGAATCTGGGATGACAATTGTGTCATGTGTCTGAGTAACGAAACACTTAAAAGGACTTTCAGGCATGTTTTCTCCTAAAAGCATTTATTAATGTTACAGCTAAATCAGCACAGCATGGTGGAATGCTTAAGACTGGTTCCTTTTCCGCTATGCATGTAATTCTAAACATTTCCCTCCCACCCTTTTTTGGGGTCATGGTTCACATCTTCCAATCAACTTGGAAGATGTGATTTACATCCGGTTTCTTTTCCCCTTCTGCCTGGTTTAACTATAAAAATGCCAGACAGCTCTGCATATTGTCAAAGCAAGAATATACAGTATTTGCAGCG